>NC_060901.1:15823512-16123512 GCF_014805685.1 Silurus meridionalis | reverse complement strand
AAATCATAGAGGATGAATTTTAGTTCATCTTTAGTTACTCTTCTTTACAACTTTGCTTCAGTTTTTGATGTTTGCTGGCATTTATTTATGCATAGCTCTCTCAGGGTCCTGCACCCACCCATCACCTCTCATCACCCAAAGGGCATTGTTCCAGAAATCATGTGGTTTGTTGAGATACAACTTTGCAAGCCAAGTATTGCACGGACTGATCTTGGGGTGAATCTCCTGGGAAATCGTCAATGTTTTTTATTTGTCAATAAAGTTCCTTACTGTATAATGATGAACTATTAAAAATGGCCTTATAACCCTTCCCACAGTGATAGGCAGCAACAATTGCTTCTCTGAGATCATTGCTGATGTCTTTTTTCTTTAGCACAGAGATAACCAAATGCTCCAGACCAGCAAACTGCTAAAACTTCAGTTTTTATAGAGGTGGTCACACATGCTAATCATCTGTTAAGCAAGGGCATTTATTTAGCAGCACTTGGTTGCTACTTATCCTCTTAATTCCTACAGAAGCATTAAAGGTGAACTTAGTTTTTAACACATGGCTTAATCATTTTGGCTTTATATTTGTAAAGTAAATAATGGCACAGTCTAATATATCATGTGTTGTTGTTCATCTGAGGTTGTATTCACCTACTTTTTATACTTGCTAAAGACCAGATGATTTTTTTATGTTCTGGCATGTTAAACCAATAGAATTCAAATAGGGGGTTCTTTTATTTTCACCTAACTACGTATGTACTTGCTACTTAAGATGCATAAAACTACCAATAGATCTAAGATTCAGCAGTTTCAAACTTAAATTCAAAACGCTTGGGGAAGAAATGGCACGAATACCAGATTTGAATACATTAAATCACCGAACTATAGTTTGTGGGATTGATTTACTTCGGTTTTAATAAGCAAAGTAACTGCATTGCATACTTCATCTTTAAAGAATAATATCATAAAAGCATACAGGTATGAGCTGTATGTAGTGTCTGTGTTATTTCTTTCTAACAAGCCATATAAAAACAGGAGATTCAGATTTTGTTTTTAAATGTGTAAAACTGCAAAAGGAGGAAATGTTAAAATGTTGGATCAACAGGAATGATCCAATGATAAACAGGAATGTCAGGTCACAAACTAAAACGATTGAAACCAAACCTGTAACCTGAAAATTATTTTTAAGAAACGTGTCATATTAAAAAGGACAAACACTTGAACATTCACTAGTGCACCTGCAAAGTCAGGGTGCTACTCTACTGGCAGGTGGTGAACCTCTGGAGGCATGAAACCTCCTCAGAAAATCAAGTGGCAAAATAATTTATAAAAGGAGAGATGCTTTTAGCTTTAAAAAATAAAAAGAGAGAATATAAGTAGTGTTACACGTGTCTCTTAGATGCATTCTATGAACCTTCTTACTTTCATATGAATTGTGGTGTATTTGAGTGTTTAATGAGTGTGCTATGAGCTTGAAAGCACTGGTTGTGTCATGATGGAAATGTTGTACCATGATCATCCTCTATAAAGCTGCTTTGGGACAATGTCCATTGCAAAAGTGCTATACAAATAAAAGTAAATTGAATGACGGATGTGATTCCTAAATCACTTTAATACCAACGCCCTTAAAAATACTTGCTGAAATGAATAGATTAAAAAGTGCAGATCACTGAAAGCCCAGTCATGAAACTTTTTTGTTTTGTAACTGAGTTCACCACCAAAGTGTGGAGCTTTCAAAAATCCTGTTCATGTTCATTTTTAGAAATCCCATTTTATTGGACTAGTAAATACCCCCTTATCCAAAGACAGGATACATCCCTGTTTCATAGAGAAACCTTTTCACCTAAAGAATCTACAGTGTTTTGTGTGTCTTTGTGATGTGCTGGCAACCATTAATCAGGAGTCTTGTTTAGAAATAAAGGCTTTGTGAAAATATTCTAGACTAGAAAAATCTCTCATTTGCTCCATGTCTCCGGATTCTCTGAAGTCTCATACCATTTCTGTCTCCCCAATTTTTCTACAGCTTGTGTCTCGATTTTCAGTTTCCTGATATATCTTAACTGTTTAATCTGGTTTTGTGTCCTCACTTTATTCAGTCTGTTCATCTTTTATTGGTGCCTCATATTGCTGCTCTTCTGTTGACCATATCTCCCCTCCTTCTGTGTTTTGCTCCTTATCCTCTGTTGGCTTGTCCTTGCTTATTGTCTCCTCCTCCTCTTCATGAATGGCCAGGATTGGGTCAGAGGCTTTGTTTGTCTTTGTTTGGTGTTGGGTCTCCTCAGCTATGACCTTCTTCCACATTTCATGATTTTCCAATAGGTACTGGGTGATCTGACAGAAGACCTTTTGTCGCATTTTAGGCATCAGTTTCTCTACAACAGATAATAAAAGCATTAACCTTAAACTTAATTCAGGATATAATATTGGTATTTTCCGATTTCAACCTCCTTTGATACATTATGATAGCACACTAAGTAGTACTGTATGTCATGTAGTAAAAAAACTAAAAGGCAAAAAATTAAAAAGTAGTGCTTTCACTGTAAACCATTTAATTTGTTAAAAGTGATTTATAACAAAATTAGAAATAAAAAACATAAGGTAAAGTAAATAACATTGATTAACTTGGTTTTCAAAGTTAAAAGGCATAAGGATCTGAGTGACTGTGACAAGAGCCAAATTGTGAAGTCTAGATAACTGGAGCAGAGCATCTCCAAAACAGCAGGTCTTCTGGGGTTTATCTGAGAATGCAGGGGATAATACCTACCAAAATTGATCCAAGTCAAAACAACCAGTGAACTAGTGACAGGGTCAAGGGCTCCTGAAGTTCACTGGATACATGGCTCCTGAAGCATACACTGGATGGGAGTGAAGGCTAGCCCATCTGATCCGATACAATAAAAAAAAGGATAAACCTGGCCCTGATAGATGAAGTGAGGAAATAGAATGCAATACAGCATGCTATGTAAAATGTAAAGCAAAATGCTCAGAGAGCCCAAACTTAGGCCTGTTCACCACCCAAAGCTCAGAACATAAGAATCAGAACTGGACAGTAGAGCAACGATGAAGGAGGCCTGGTCATATCAATCATGTTTTGGCTAGGTAAGTCTCTTACCTGTGGATGAGATGGCACTAGGATGCACTAGGAAGAAGTTTTCCCACTACTGGTGGGAAAACTTGTGTCCTAGTATTTATGTAGATGTTATTTTGATACGTACAACCTACCCAACTGTTGTTGCAGACTAAGTTACTATCCTTCATGGTAACGGTGCTCTGTAATGGCAGTGGTTACATTCAGGAATGGTTTGAGAAACATGACTGAGCTGACTTGGGCTCCAAATTCCCAATAACTAAATTTTAATGCAAGATACCACAGCTTGCCCTCTAAAGGCTTGTGGATTTGACAGCTCTAGGAGGAGCTGAAACATACATATAACTGACCCATATATAATGTGAAATATGATTTTAACGTTACTGTGATAACAAATTAGTGTTACTCACTAAACAGGTTGTGTATGTAAGTCTACACTAACACCAACTCTTCCATCTCAGCAATTTCAAATAAACACTTTTTAACTCTTGACTATACCATCAGAATGGACAAAAAGGTTGCATACTTGTGTTTTGATAAAAAAAAAAAAAAAAGTGTACAAAATGGATATGAACATACGAGACTGATCCGAGTTGGTGGAGGCATCTTCCTCAGTTATGTCTTCTTCTTCGTCAGTCTCCTCCACACCAGATCCTTCTTCAGCCTCACTAGGCTGAGGCTCCACCCACCGGCCAGGCATGAGGGCAGCTGTGTCATAGGAGCGGCAGAGCGGCCCAACGATGTGTGTGATAAAAGACTCCTGCAACTTGGCTAGCTGTGGGGCTGAGCGGTCCATGAATGGGCTGATGGGTAATTCCAGACTGGCCTCCTCATCACCCTGATAAACAGGGAAAGAGAGAAAAATGAAGCAAACTATATAAAACCTGAAATACACAACATTATGAGGTCAGATCTAAAATGTACTTACTACATTACTTTACTTTTTACTTAGAAAGTTACTTTTAATTATTAGATGGATATTATTTATTACACATTACATTAAAATACGCCAAAAATACGCTGACACTTGACTACCACACCCATGTGTGATTCTTCCCCAAACAGCTAGAATGACTGTGATCTTAATGATAATATGGTCTGTTAGGGTTGGAGTAAAAACAACCTGGGTGTCCTCCATATGTAATATTATAAAGTGCTGACAATAAGCTCACACTAGACTGATTCACTGTACCTTAACCAAATGTTACACAGTGGATAAGTTACACACTGCTTTTGAATTTAGCCAGGAGATGTGTGGTAAATTTGTATTTATGAATACTGTTGCATAAACAAGTGTTTATCTCTTTAATCACATTTGCTGTTGTGGTCTCTGGTTACAACCTATTATCTTAATTACATTAACAGCTTGAGAAGCCTATGCATTCTGTTCTTTCTGTCAAAAATGGCTATAGATATCCAGGTGAACCAACAGACTCTATAGATTATTTAATTTTACAAGGTCAGCTTTCTAACTACAGTAAATACACTATAATACACTTATATTTATTTTGATTGTCTGCATTGCTATTTGGCAATCTGACCTGAACTGTACTGTTTGTAGTGTAGCTGTATTTTGTGTATACTGTTTGTTTGTCAAATTATACTTTTAACATAGTTTTCAGATGACCCACTTCTTCAAAATATATATATAACACATTTTTATCTATTTTATTCCCCATAAAAACAAATTTGTGTAACTTTTTTTTGTTGCTTAAAATACTGTACTGTAAATACAATATGTAAAGAAACCTGCAATGACAATTAGTCCTATTATTATCATTATCCATGCAGATGCATACAAACTGCTCAAGACAAAATAAAAGCAATCAGTGAGCTTAAAAATACAGCTGATGTCAAGCGAATTGTTGGCCTGGGGGCACCTGTGCTGAGTGTGCAAGTGCTGGATATCTTCAGATTTACCTGCTGCTCTTGTTTCAGTTGCAGATGGATTTTAGCACAAAGATTTGAAGTATGTTGTGAAAGATATTTGGAATGATTATATTAAAGGCTGAGCTAAAGTCCACAAAAAGGACACATGCACATGTCCTAGGTGAGATGAAGTGCTCCAGGATGGAGTACAGCCCCATGTTCACAACATATTCCACAGACCTATTTGATCTGTAGGCAAACTGAAAGGGAACCAGCAGTGAGCCTGTGATAACCTTCAGGTTTGATAGCACTATTGCACTAATACAGAGGTAGTACCCTCTGTAAATTGGTCTGCAGTCATTCAGTCATGAGATGCAAGTTTTTTAATGTTTTTTTTTGGGAACATTATGGCTAAAACATGATGGGATCGTGCTCAGTTCTCAGAGATTTAATGAAATCATTGTAAAGGCCTGAGCAGGCTTTCAGCAAAAGGGAGACACCTGGTCATTATCTTTTTTACTTATTCGAACAGTCCTTAAATCTTCACAGGGGGGAGGGAGGAGGATGGCTGGTAATTGGGCTTCTCAAACCTGCATTAGTAAGTGTTCAGGTCTTCAGCCAATTGTTGGGTGTTGTCTGAGAGAATTGATGGTGCCTTGAAATTGGTGTAGGAGGCACCTGGTCATTGCTGGGGGCCTTCCTTATCTTTTGTCTTTTTAACAGTTACCTTTACAATTCAGAGCTGGAAGGGGGAAGGGTGGAGGAGGGTGTAGAGGCATTGATGGCTGGTTAATAGGCTCCTCAAACCTATGTTAGATTGCGTTTAGGTCTTCAATTGTTGGATGTAATCCAAGTGAGGGGGAGGTGCAATGAAATTCATGTAGCTCCACATTGATTCTGGGTCGTTGGCTGTTACTATGTTCCTGGCTTTGTTATATAGTGTTCTGGTGCCACTCCTATAAGCTGCTCTTTATCCTTCCATGGTTGTCTTAGTAAACCATCGATCATAGTTGTTAAATCTTTTGAGTCGGTATGTATATGTCTTCACAGAAACTTATGTTAAACACAACAGAGTCAGATGAACCATGTTGTCAGCTGCTCCTTCAAATACATTCCAAACTGTTCAAATAAAGCAGTCCTGCACTTCTAACCTGGCTTTATCTGTCCATTTCCTTACTATAGTAAATGTGGGTTTGGCAGTTTTTAGCGTACGCATGTATGTATGTATGTATGTATGTATGTATGTATGTATGTATGCATGTATGTTTATCAAACTTGGATAAGATTGAAGTACTTTACTAAGACCACATGCAGCTAGAAGTAAACTTTTCGATTACGAAGCATCTCTGGATGGTCTTTCTGTCTCAGTGTGTACAGCAGTCAAAGACCTTGGTGTGATTATTGACCCTAGTCTTTTCTTTGAGGTTCATGTGAATAACATTACCAGGATCGCCTTATTTCACCTTAGTAATATTGCTAAAATTAAAAATATGTCATTACAGGATGCAGAAAAACTAGTGTTGGACCATTATGATCCCCCTAACCTACTTAAATTAAAAATTGCAGGCTACTTGTTGGTAGCTTAAATAATAAAGACTACAGCAGGGGCAGAGCTTTCTCTTATAACCAATTAGGGTGGAAGAAGAGGAGGAGAGTGAGGACTGAAAGAAGAATAAGATGTTGGAAGCTAAAGGAGGAAGACTATAGTGTAAGGTTAAGGGAAGAGGTCAGACAGGGGCTTGGTGGTGGTGAAGAGGTGCTGAATGATTGGGGATCTACTGCAGAAGTGATAAGGGAGACAGCTAGAAAGGTACTTGGTGTGACATCTGGAAATAGAAAAGAAGATATACAGGTAATGGAATGAGGAAGTACAGGAAAGCGGTTGGCGAAACAGGATTTTGGCAGCAGCAGCAGGTAAAGAGGGATGTAGCAAAATCCAGGGAAAAGACAGATGAGGAGCTGTATGTGAAGTTGGACACTAAGGAAGGAGAAATGGATTTGTACCGATTGGCCAGGCAGAGTGACCGAGCCGAGTAGGATGTGCTGCAAGTTAGAGCAATAAAGGATGGAGATGAAAATGTGTTGACTAGAGAGGAGAGTGTGTTGAGAAGGTGGAGGGAGAATTTTGAGCATCTGATGAACGAGGAAAATAAGAGAGAGAGGGTTGGATGATGTGGAGATGGTGAAGCAGAAAGTGGATAGTATTAGTAAGAAGGAAGTGAGAGCAGCGTTTAAGAGGATGAAGAGTGGAAAGTCAGTAGGACCAAATGACATACCAGTAGAAGCATGGAGCTGTTTAGGAGAGATGGCAGTGGAGTTTTAAACTAGATTGTTTAACAAGATTTTGGAAGGTGAGAGGATGCCTGAAGAATGGAGAAGGGGTTACCCTTCTCCTTCCCTGTTACCATTTTTTAAGAATAAGAGAGCTGTGCAGACCTGCAGTAAACTACAGGGAAATAAAGTTAATCAGTCACACCATGAAGTTATGGGAAAGAGTAGTGAAGGCGAGGCTGAGAGAAGAGTTGACTTCTGTGAGCAACAGTATGGTTTAATGCCGAGGAAGAGCACTACAGTTGCATTATTTGCTTTGGGAATGTTGATGGAGAAGTATCGAGAAGGTCAGAAGTTGAATTCTGTGTTTGTGGATTTAGAGAAAGCGTACGACAGGGTGCGGAGAAAGGAGTTGTATTGTGTAAGGAAGTCGGGTGTGTTAGAGAAAAATGTGAGGGTGGTGCAGGACATGTATGGGGACAGTGTGACAGCAGTGAAGTGTAGGAATGACAGACTGGTTCAAGGTAGAGGTTGGACTGTATCAAGGATCGGCTCTGACAGGTCAGACAGGAGTCTCCGTGGACCATGATGTTTGCGGATGATATTGTTATTTGTGGTGAGAGTAGGGAGCAGGTTGAGAAGAGCCTGGAGAGGTGGAGGTACATGCTGGAGAGAAGAGGAATGAAAGTCAGTAGGAGTAAGACAGAGTACATGTGTGTGAATTAGCGGTAGGGCAGTGGAGTGGTGCAGTTGAATGGAGAAGAGGCGGTGAATGTGGATGAGTTTAAGTAGCTGTTGTCAACAGAGTAAAGTAATGGGGAGTGTGTTAGAAAAGAGAAGAAAAGAGTGCAGGCAGGGTGGTGGGGGTGAAGAAGATTGGCAGGAGTGATTTGTAATAGAAGGGATTTTTGCAAAAGTGAAATGGAAAGTTTATAGGACTGTGATGAGACTTGCGATGTTGTATGGTTTAGAGAAAGTGGCAATGACTAAAAGACAGGAGGTGGAGCCGGAGGTACATGGGGTATATCGGTAGAAGAATGCGGGAGCATGAGGATGGAGCCGCCAGGAAGAAGAAGAGGAAGGCCACTGAGGAGGTTTATGGATGAGGTGAGGGAAGACATGCAGGTAGTTGGTTTGAAAGAGGCAGATGTAGAGGACATGGGGGTATGGAAACGGATGATCCACTGTGGCAACCCCTAACGGGAGCAGCCGAAAAAAGAAGAAGAAGACTGCTGTCAGCACTGCAGTTTTAAAGCCATCATCTTCAACACTGCTGAAAAAGGAAGAGGCTGGTTGCCAGGAAACAACATGTCCCTGCTTTTCTCGAGTGACTCTGGGTCAGCATTATTGATGCACCAACTGGTGGCTAAGACATTTGTATATTGTTCCATTTTCACATGGTGTCACTGACAATGTAAGCTTTCACTCACCACCGAAGCTTCTTGACAGTTGTAGTTATTATTACTAAATAGCTCACAAAAAAAAATCTATATACAGTACATATATATATATATATATATATATATATATATATATATATATATATATATATATAGTGGAACCCGGTTATGTCGATGTCCTAGGGGGTCGCCAAAAAAGCATCGAGGTAACCGATGATCGAGATAAACGAAAATCAAAATGGCGGCAATATATTAACCTGCTTGAAATTTCTTTATGTACATGATGTGCGTTAATAAATGAGAATGTGCATTCACGTGTTTTTGAAGGTTTTTTTTACACAACAGCGTTGCCGCGATTTGTTTGATGAAGGCATGCTATAAAAACACATACAGTACATGTTTATCAGTCAGGAATCCACCTGCCACGCCCCTTCGGCCCCTTCAGCGTGTCAGGTGCTTTCTCGGCCGCTTTCTCTGAAGCTCCGGCTTCAATCGCGCACATATGGTGCTCGTTTAGCATCATCACCAGCTCCTATTTAAACTTCCACACTCTCACTGTCCGTTATTGTTGGTATATGTTGGTTCACGGCGGTCGTTGTTATCGCGCATGCGTATCCCGCACGTGCCTTCCCACCGGCACTCTCTCAACGGCTGCTCTTTTCTTCCCAAAGAATCCCCCTCTTCCCAAAGGATTCCCCAATATATATATATATATATATATATAAAATAAATGCATTCCATACTTGCTCATAAAACTCATTGACAATGCCCTCTGTCCACTGAAGATGAAGATCTTTGTGCTTCAGTGGTCCGTTAACATCAGCTAGCTTGATGCACATCTGGCAGACCAAAAGCCGGTCATTCTCGTTGGACCAGTCAATACCTGAGCAACCTTCATGCCCCACCTGTATGCAAATGACAAAATTAAGTAAAAAAATCTATCTATCTATCTATCTATCTATCTATCTATCTATCTATCTATCTATCTATCTATCTATCTATCTATCTATCCATCCATCCATCCATCCATCCATCCATCCATCCATCCATCCATCCATCCATCCATCCATTCATCCATCATCCATTTTTGAATAAATTGCATTCTAGAAGTAAGACATCACCTTAGCATTAAATTCGGCCAAGAAGTCAAAGTGCTTTTTCAGATCAGTGGCTAGAATGGCCTCAATAACCAGAAAGCGAAATCGCTTGAAATCCACATTATCTAAGCTTTCCAGAAAGTTGTACTCAGCATGGGCCATGAATAGATTCCAGGCAGAGGCAGCATGGTGATTCTCCAGAACTGAACGGTCATTGTACAATACCGCCTGCACAAACAAACAAAAGTAGAAATAAGCAGTTATCTGTATTTTTACATATGGGAGAAATAAATGTTCTCTTAAGTTGTTACAAGTAAGGAAGTATTGTAAGATTTCCTTTTAACACAATAGGATGCAATTAACATATCATTGTGTTATAGTTATTTATGATGAGGTATAAAGAAGACCTGAAAATCATATTTGAGTAGAAGTATAGATACCTTACTTCAAAATTTACTCCATTACAAGTTAAATGTCACCAATTCCAATACGTCTTGAGTAAAAGTCTTAGAGTATCTGATTTGAACAGTGCTTGAGTATTTGACTCATTTTGAACGTAGTCTCAAATATACACTGGTCCTCAACATCAAGACACATCATAGTGAAAGCCAAAAACAGTTGATTTGTGAGGTTTTATTTCCTAAAATACAAATCAAATTGTACACCTGAACACTGCATTAACCAACATCAACCTCTCCACCTTAAATCAGCACAGGAGCATATATTTTTTTTAGTCAGCAATACATTTAAGTACTCATCATATTAGGGTTTACTTGGATGCACCCACTTGACCTACAAAGTTCCTGGACAGATAAGACAATCACTCACTGGTGTTCTTGCTGCCACAAACACCGTCTCCAAGCACCTAGGGCATTGTAAGCACAGTAGGGAGTCCACATTGTTGCTAAACATCTTTATAGAATAACTTTGCAAAACAATACAACTGGGGTACATTCTCCCATCCACACCAACAGGATTCATTATTGCAAAGAAACGAAAAGGTGACCTTTGCCATTTATTGATAAACAACCAAATTATATTAAAGTATTGAAACCTGCTTCTGCCTCATCAGCACTGTAGCAGCTGTTGCTGTCAAGAATTATCACTAAGCTTGACCTTCACAGTGTAATAAATCAGGTCTGCATCTGGAATGATGATGTTGGAAGACAGATTTGGCAACATCTCTAGTTAATTTGATTCCTGTTGAATGTCATATATGCTCCCTCAATATATCAATGTCTTATCAATAATGCTATGAGGGACATGCTCTTGATGATATTATGATTTACTCCTCTTCCCTAAAAAAACATGCACTTCATAAAGAAACAAGTCTTAAAAAGCTTTTTAAAGAAACAGATGTATGTTAAAGTGAAGAATCCTAATGTCTATATGTGCAATATTTCCTTCCTGGTATACTGTATATCATCAGCCTAGAAAGGGTAACTATGGATCAGACCAGGCTTCTGCTGTGACTGAGTGGCGCACACCAAAACACCTCAGGATCTGCAGAGATTTCTTGGTTTTGCAAATTTCTGTCTGTAATTCATGTGAGGCTTAATGATCCTGAAACAAATCAACAAAGTCACAAATAAGCTTTAATTACCACAACACTGCCAAATGGCACCTTCATTTCAATGAATCACACCTCCAAAATCACTTGCTGCAGTCTTGAGATGTGACCGCCATCAGCACCGCTGGACACCGAAAGTCATCCGGTTTAAACAACCAGTGCCAGAAATACCCAAAAGTCCAAATACCAAACATGTGTTAAATGATAAATAAATCAACACCACATTCAAAAAAGAAACTCAGATTGCAAAACAAACAGCAGTCTACAAATATGTAGGAGGGGAGCGGTAGCTTAGTGAATAAGGCATTTGGACACTTTGGATTTAAAGGTCATGAGTTCAAGTCCCAGCCACACCAAGATGCCACCTAAACTCATAGCTGCTCAGCTGCATGAATGAGATAAATGTAAGTCCCTCTGGATAACGGCTTCTGGCAAATGCCATAAATGTAAACTACACTTCTCAAAACCAACTAACATTTTCACATTTGCTTGATTTATAATCACACACACTGAGCCTTAATCTTTGAGTATTATTATTCTGGTTTTGACTTTTGTTGTGCATTTCATTTGTGATTTTGGTTTTTCACAGGTATTGATGTACTATCACCTGAGCCGTGCCTGTCTATGAACACCCCAATCTTCATTTGCATCCAGCTTCCATTTCATGACAGTTAAATACAGTTTTGCAATTTTAATACACAAAATAAATTCACACAGATAGATAGATAGATAGATAGATAGATAGATAGATAGATAGATAGATAGATAGATAGATAGATAGATAGATAGATAGATAGATAGATAGATGTATCTATTAACATTCAATAAGGAGTTCTACCTGTGGAGCACTGGTGGCCACCAGGAAGGCATTGGTTCTGCCAGGATGGTCATAATCATGCATGGCAGCTGCTACATACAATGCCATTAACTCTAAGCCAGGAATAAGCCCTGACAGACAGCCATAGCCATCCTCCATTTGTGGGTAGGTCTTAGAGAACAAATAATCCATATTACCATGACTGATCCCACTGACAGCATCTACACAAATAAGGAGAAAGAAAATGCTGTTAAAAGGTAAGGCTAGGAATAAGCCACTCATACACACAATCGGCCTCAGTTATCCATCTGAATCCTAAATCCCTTTTATAAGTGCTACAACACTCTTTCTTTGGGACAGGGCAACAAGATGCTGGAAAAATAAGTGTTACCAAAGTAAAACAGCTAAAGGAACATTTTTCGACTAATTAGAGCAACTGACAAGTAAGTAACCGATATGCCAAAAATAATTATCTACAAATTTGTAAACAATTTCAGAACGTTTCTCAATTAAATTGAAAAGACTTATTCGTCATTAAAAGATTCTGAGAATCTGGAGAAATCTCTGTGCATAAGGGGCAAAGGCAAAACTCTATATTAAATACCAGTGATAATCTGGTCTTCAGGTGGCCGGCATTAAAACCAGTCATGATTCTCTTATAGAAATCAATGCACGGGCACAGAAACACCTCCAGAAACACTCTCTGTGCACACAGTTCACTGTGTCATCCACAAATGCAGGTTAAAGCTAAATCATGCAAAGAAATAGCCACATGTGAACATCCAGAAACAGCACCATCTTCTCTGGGTCAAAACTAATTTAAAATGAATTGAGGTGAAGTGAAAAATTATTCTGTGGTCAGACAAAGTGGTCAGACAAAATTCTGTGTTCTCCAAAATAAAGCGGAAATGTACTATCAGACTTCTCAGTTCAGCAAACTAGCATCTCTGATGGTATAGGGAGCATTATTGCCAGTGGAATGGGTAGCAATGAAAAGTATATACTGGTTTTAGAGCAACACATGCTTTAATCTATACATCTTTTTTCAGGAAGGCCTTGTATATTTCAGCAAGACAATGCTAAACTGCATACTATATCTATTACAACAGCATGTCTTTGTAGCAGAATATTCTCAGTGCTGAACTGGCCTACCTGCAGTCCTAACCTTTTACTAGTTAAAAACATTTGGTGCATCATGAAACAAAAAATATGCCACACAGTGGTATTCATGGCCCTGTTCCAACCTTTTCTTTTTTTTTTTTTTTTTACATTTTGTGGCCATAAATTCACAATTACCCAATTTATTCTTTAAAAATATATACATTTCCTCTGAATAAACATATGATATGATTTATATGTTCTACTGTAAATAAAATCATTGCAGACTTTTTATACAAAAAAGTTGTATAGGACAAATTAGGTAAGATTTGATAAGATGTTGCTACAGTCACACTGAAAGAGGTGTAACTATTTGTTAAGCTGTCAATCCGTCATAACATGGCTAAGTCTGATTATGTAGTTCTGACAGATGCTGCATTGTTTTAATGTTTAATGTAAATGTTTCATATTTTCTTTTCTTATAACAATGCCAAGAATCTGTTTGGAAAATGGTTTTCAGGAAAGGCAATGGGAGATGTCTGTTTGCACAAATGGCTGTTTGCACAGTTCTGTTAAACCAAAAGTTTACATCCAGACAAATACATGTAAAGTATATTTATTTGGTTTGCATATGGACAATCCTTTCTGCACAACCTACTGTACTGGTCGGCGCTACTTTGTTACTGTTTTCCCTGTCTCATGTTGACTCTTTTTTTTAAGGTCCCCCCTCCCCCCTTTTTTGCACTTAATGTGCACTTTGTGTGGTTAGTTTAAAGCTATGTGTAGTTCTGTGTTCCTTTTGTTAATTCATGTTGTTTGCTGTAGCACATTGGTTCAGGGAAACCTTGTTTCTTTTCACTGTGTACTGCACTGTATACGGTTGAAATGACAATAAAGCCTACTTGACTTGACTTGACTTGAAATGGAGATGGGAACAGGGGTTACTAACTTACTAAAAGGAGCCCCTCAGTGTTTTTATTGTTTATAGTTTGCCCCATCCACCCTACATGTAAAATACATCAAGCTTGCTGCTGCATTTCATAGCAAAGATTTGTGAGGAGGGTGCAAGTCCCTTCCAGTAACTGTACTTAACAGTAATGTACTTCACTGCTCTTTATGTTCAAAACATTGTAAGGGTTGAAAAACTACAGAAATTATGTATCCTACTATATGAACCATTGTGATATGATTGCTAGAATTTTAAGTTAATGAAGATGAATTAATAGCATTTTGGCTTTTTTAATATGCAGTATGTAGTACAAATGTGCCACTATGAAGTACAAAGGGCTTGTCACTGGGGTAGCCCCCTTAAAAGAACAAACTTATAGCACAGATAATGGTTATATTAAATGCCCCGGTGACAAATATTTGTAAATCAAGCATAAACATTTTGGTCAGTTTACATGGGAAATATTTACACAAAAATACAATTAAAGTGGTGCAATATTTTTATACATGTTATTAAAACATGGACAGTTGATCTTTCTGTACAGTGGAACCTTGTCTTAAAATGACATGAACAAATCATGATAAAGTATACATTTTTGTCTTACCTGAGTCACTGACTGAGTTGTGAGCCAGCAAAGGTAAGCCTGGCACAGGCTGTGTGGTAAGATACCAGACAGCATGGAGAACATCGGTAGCATGAATCCTGTTGTGATCTGTAGTGAAAGAGAGATGCAATACTGAACCAATTTACCCGTGGGCAATACATTGGCTAAGAAAAGAAAAAGCAATTCTTGCAAAAGCAGAAAAATTATTTATGAACAAGTGTTTATAAAACGTTTAAAGCTTTCTGAATACTATAAATATAAACAGAAGGTATTTTAGTTCTGCTCCACTTTGATAATATTATTAATGATAATATTATAATAAAATATAATCATCCTTGTTTATAGATAATTCTATATAATAATTATTTCATTCTCTCCCTTACTTACATGGAATGTCCCTGTAACCATTCTCCAAAGCATGGAAGTAATTCATAAATTTCTTCACTGGAATCTTGAAGGATTCAAAGAGACCAGTATCTTCAAACAGTCTGTAAGACATCTAAAGCATCCAGTTGGAGATTAGACTTCAACAGATAATATATTTTTTATATATAAACAGAAAAGGATAAACAGATGTGATTTTGATGCTAAAAGTTTCTAATAAAGAAGACTGAACATGTATGGAGAGCATTGAGATAACATTATACCCTTAACAGAAATAATGAAACAAAATGTAATTTTTATATCAATGATAATTAATTCCAAGAATTAATTATTTTCCAACTCTTAAAAATTTATTTACTAAGATGTACTGTACAATAGCACAACAGAGCATGTATGGCCTTGTGTACTATTATCAGTGGCATTGCCCCACCATGCTGGTGTTTGTGTATCGGGAAAGCAACTTTTTTTTTTTTTTTTACACTATGTAAACTAGTACAGTAATAATAGCATAGTAATAACAATATTTAACAGTTGGTATCATTATGTCAATTAAGTTTAACTTTTACTATGTTGTTATATAATGACATTTTGTCAGCTTTGTATCAGACAATCATAGCAATTTTCCAGCCAAGAATCTCAGTTTGAATTACTCACAATGCAAATAATCAATATCTGGCTGCATTTCCACAAGTTTAAAATCTAATGCATTAACAATCATAATTAAAAAACTGAAAATAATTAAAATTATTTAAATCTGAATTCTGAATGAACTGAAATCTGAATTCATATTTAAACTCTGCAACCTTGACTCATGAGAAATTAGCAGCATCACTGTTTATAAGCTGTAACTCCTACAAAGCTAACTTTAGGATCATAAAAACTGAGTAAAAATTTTGTTTTGGGCTTGCACCTTTTTGTTTAATATTTAGATTATAAATAATAGCTTTGTGGTATTAAACATTACGCACTAATGGTCAGACAACAGAATGACATCAAAGACAGATCATTAAAACCCAATAAAGAAGAATTAGTTTTTTTATGCTGTTTCTCCATCTTTGAACATGTAAAGGGTCTTGCTTGGAGGAGTTTGTGTTGAGCTAATTTATGAGCTGCTCAGGAGCACCTAGGTTCCACAACTCCTACTGACTGTATAAGACTGTGGAAAGGACATTTCTCATAAATACACACTCTGATGCTAATAATATTTCTCACTTTCCTGTGTTTGTAATGTTTTAATGTTTTTTAATTACACTCTTTTGGTTTTTCCTCACGGTTTTTTCCTCATACCATCTCTGGAATTTTCCTTGCCACATTCCCTCCAGGCTTGCTCATCGGGGATACATATGACATCAAGAATACACATACATTTAAATATATGTAAATTTTGCTTTACAATTTTTACATTGTGTGAAAACTGCTTTGTGACAATGTCCATTGAGAAAATGCTATGGATAAAAATTTTATTAAATTGAATTAAGCTATATTTCTGATATTCTTATATTATTTCTATCCAAAAAACATAGTAATAATTAATAATTAATAATAAAAAATAATTAAATTTATCTTCTCATATGTCCTTGCCAATGATTATTTAGAGCCATTGTTTGGCAAAAGCCAAATATTTTTTAAGATCAATGTGCTTATTACATGTATTGCTTTTAGATATTTTCCTTTGTAAGTGTAAAGATTTAGACTTAATATGATGAACATTGTCTTTCCCACTTGAAATGGCAACATGCCTCTACTGTTCCATTTTCTCACCTGGCTCAGAATGCAACCACACTTTCCATTAGTTTTCTCCACCAGGCTGAATATTGGGAAGTTCCAATTGTTGATCTGACTCATTAGGGGCTCCAGGCTTTCCATCACCAGTGGTTCAGGGGCTAGAATAGGCTTGTTCTGAAAAGGGAAGATTAATCATTTATTACTCTTACAATAGTCATAAACAATAAGTACAAAAATATTTGGTTTATTGCCAAAAAATATCAAATGTGTTTCAAATATGATCATCATCCTATTTACACACACACACACACACACACACACACACACACACACACACACACACACACACCTGCATGTTTCTTTTGTTTACATGCAATAAAATAAAAATATTTGACATTGAATGACTGGCAAAAAGTTCTGTGAAAGATTCATTTTTTTCATATATTTTTGGCTTTTGCAGAAGACCCTTTGTAAGACAGAGAAAACAGGAGAGAAGATGTTAGCAAACTGTCTCACCCCCACAGTCAAACATGGAGGTGGAAGCTTAAAAGTTTGGGGTTTTGGAGCAGGGAAGGTTGTATAGGTTGTAAGGTTATATATTCCAAGTGAAAGAAATCCTGAACCAACATGGCTTCCATTCCATACTTCAAAATTCCACCAGAACTGGTCCTAATTGAAACTTCACTTCACCATACCATACACTTCATCAGACAATGACCCAAAAACATATGTCCAAGCTCTGTAAGAGTTATTTAGAAAACAGGCATCTATCTATTAATCTCGCTCTCTCTCTCTCTCTCTCTCTCTCTCTCTCTCTCTCTCTCTCTTTACCTGATGCACAGCATGAGGACTCAACTTCTTTGATTGACCCTTAGGAGGGGTCTGTATATAAGAGAATTGTACTCAAAGCAACAGATTTTAACTGCTCTAATACTAGATACACAAATTTGTATGGTCAGGTCAAGCAGACAAAAACATGAACATCATGAATAGAACATGTGGCTTTGCATGTTTACATGACATACAGCTATTCCTCTTCAGGAACTCAAGCTGCGTCAACAACGCTTTGGGAACACTCTGAATCACATGTGTAATTAGTCCAATGTTCCAATGCTCCATAGTCACTGGCGGGGTGACCGGAAGACTGGATGATCAGGATGCTATGAAATACACATGGAGTGAAACTAGTGCTAGCTTTTGTTTGTTCATAAAGTGCTCTATGTGTGTATGTGTCTATGGTAAGTGGTAAATGTGGGAATAAAAAGAAAAAAAAGAGAGAATGAAAGCAAGCATGAAGACTAAGCACTCTTTCTGGCTGTTCTTTTTGCTCCAGCTATATCACAGAGGGATACACATAGCCTATGTGTTGCTTGCTTGGGAGTGGAGCTTGCTAGGTCGGTTCTCGTGGGAACCGAATGCGCAGATTGCGATTGCATGTCTTTGCAAATTTCTGTCCTAGAGAGCACTCTTTGAGGAGGGCTGGCCCCGCTTTGGACATACCCCCTTGGTGAGTCCTTTTCAAGAAGCTGTTAGAGGTGGTGACCCGAGCTGTGGGCAAGCTTGGTATAGATTTACCAGCCGATCAACAGAAAGCTTGCCTGTCCAGTAAGCTCGGCGAGTGCTTTCTGCAACCCGTGTCACTGCCTCCCTGCCTCCAAGTCTACGCCGTATTCGGCTCGCCTTTTCAGTTCTAAGGTGTCACTAATAGAGTTGGACTGAAAGAGTGTAGACGCTGGTTAGCTATCTTTCCCCGAGTGCTGCGTCATCCCTAAAAACCCTGGAGCTGCCCACCAAGCCCTTTCGAACTACTGCAGTGCTGGTGGACAAGGCTAATGCCTCAGCATGTCAAGCCGCAGGCTGCACTGCAGGCCTATCAGGCTGACCTGCTATGGGTGCTAGACGTGGGAGACACGTCAGGTGGTCAGGAAATCCGAAAGCTCTGCTGTGTGACAAACCTAGCTCTCAGGGCAACTAAAGAGTATGCTAGGGCCATTGGCCGGTCCATAGCCACCCTTGTGTCTACTAAAAGGCACCAAGGACCATGCTTCTGGACGCCCCACTGGTGCCAACTGGCCTATTTGGGCGACACAGTTATTGCGGGCGTCACCAAGTTTCAGAAGGCCAAAAAGCAGTCGCTGACATTCCAGCAGTATTTCCCACATCTGCAGGCTGCTGGGCGGGTGCAGCCCCAACCACAACCCAACACCTTCGGGCATCGAGAGATGCAAAGGCAGAGTTTGACAACTCGCACTCCCCCTTGCTCGGCCAAAAAGTCCTGATACAGGAGCATCTAGGGACCCACTGGAAGGGGGCGCTGTGCACTTTAGTATACGCCCTCAAGGAGCTGGTTTGTAAACCGTACTTTCAGTGCTTCAGGGCACAGCCAGCTCCAGCGAATGCTCTTCGGGTTTCCGCCCAATACCGTAGTGGAATTGGAGGGTTCCCAAAGTCAATGGGGAAGAGCCCATCTAAGGTGGCAGCTTCTTCCAGACCTCAAGGGTCATCATGTGTTGGTCCAAAATATCAACGACCAGGGGGGTCTGCAATCTCGCCTCCTGTATAAGCTGGAATTCATTCAAGAACAGTTCACCAAAGGGTTGGCTCCATCCACCTTGAAGGTTTACATGTCCACCATTGCATGCTGTAATGCCCCTCTTGCAGGGCAGTCGCTGGGTAAGAACCCATTGGTAACGTGTTTCTCCTTGGTACCTGAAGCCTCCGGTACAATATAGAGTGCCTGCGTGGGACTTGGCTATTGTCTTGAAGACCATGTCGACCCTGCCCTCCCTTTGAGCCATTGACCAAGGTGCTTTTAGGTACCTCACAGTCAAGCTTATGTTCCTCTTGACCATCTTCTCATCACCAGTGCGAGCAGAGATGCAGATGCTCCGCAGATGGATTGGGGATGCTATTTCATCATATTATGAGTCCTCTCTCCCCGCTCCTTTGAGGGTCAGAAGTCACTCAACTCTGGAGTTTCCCTCCAAGACATCTGCAACATGCGGGCTGTCCACACAGCTGACCTTCATCAGGTTTTATAGCCTTGAACTTAGTGCCACTCCTGGTCCCTCTGTCCTTCAATGCCCATCCACACTAGGCAGGGAATGTTCAGTCTGCCATTATTGGACCCTCATTCACAAAGCGTTTTTGACACAGCTAGAGTTCCTGAAGGGCCCCCTCTCCATAACTCCATGCCACACTGCCTCCATCTCTGCAGGTCTTTCTTCCCTTTTTCAGAAGCTAGTGCTGGTTTCACTCCATGTGCTCTTATAGCTACTATCTGGTCGTGACATCACCCCGCCAGTGACGCCACGCTTTTCATTGGACTGACAACACGGAACCGTTCTTAACTGTTTCTTCCCTTTTTCAGAAGCTAGCGCTGGTTTCACTCCATGTGCTCTTATAGCTACTATCTGGTCGTGACATCACCCCGCCAGTGACGCCACGCTTTTCATTGGACTGACAACATGGAAGCGTTCTTAAAGTGTTGTTGACGCAGCGTCTCGTTCCCTCAGGTAACCATAGTTACATAGGTAACCTGGGGATGTTATCACTTAGGATATTTTTATTTTAAAGCTTTATTTCTATAGTATTGTCTCTTGAGAAGATATATTAAAATGGTTGCTGAAATGTGACGGGTGTACATGAGATACTGTATATACATGCATTTGTGTAGCATCTGCATAGGGTGAATAAAAATATTGCATCCCAACAAAATTTTTGACATTTTAGATAGACTATTAAAAGTAACTGTAAAAATGTACATAATAACAAATATGAAATTCCTGTTAAAAACCTGAAGTCTGGAACCAATGGATATCACCAAATGCTTGGTTTCTTTCCAGGTGCCAGTTCTTTACTGTTGCATAGTCTTTCTGCTTTCAGTTTTGTCTTCAATAAATAAAAAGCAGCTTAAAAAGGTTGAGGTCAAGTGACAGACTCAGCCATTTAAGAACATTTTATTTCTTGAGGGATGATCATTGTCTCGCTGCACTGTGAAACACTGTCATAGCATATTTGCAGCAGCTTACTAAATTAACTCTACATTTCAGATTATATCCTATTAATCTTGTCTGCAGTCACACCAATAAACACCAATGACCCAGTTGCACTGGAAGCTGTACATGCCTATGCAATCACACAGCCTCTATGTTTTATCTGATGCTGTGAGATGGATTGCATCAAGAACCCTTCCATTCCTTCTCCATGCTCTTTTATGTAACTCTATATTTACCTTCTTGAAGGTGTTTCCTGATATAAACTTAAAACATCTAGTCTGACTATGACAATGAAACATCTATTTTCTTTAGCGTGTTTTTGATTTGGCTAGATGTCGTAGGGGGATTTTTCATCACCAAGGAATGAATTCTGTATCCACTTATACTGTTTTCTGTGATCTTCTAGGTCTTTTGGTGTTGCTGCGCTTGTGTGTTCCTTCTAGTTAAGAATCTATAAAATCTATATTTTTCAGTTTCAGCTCTTTCTCCGAAAGGTATGAAAAAATATTTCCAGCATAATAATGGCATCCTTTATTTGCATTGACATCCCTTTGATCTTTATAATAAAAGTTTTATTAAACTAAATGCAAATCCAACACTTAAAACTCCAGACATTTAAATCTCCTTAATTTGTCATTAAATTGGCCATAAAATTGTGAAAATAAATGGTTAAATCCATTTTGTTGAACTAAAGATGAAAGTGTGCATTGTTGTGGTGGTAGGCACAGAGGAAAAACTGTACCTGATTGTGAGTATATACAAGGTAGACAAGGTACAAGGTAGTACAAAAGTCACCTCTGGTGGTAGGAGGGGGTGTAAGAGAAGTCTCTTCGCTTGCAATGTCCTGCAATGGTCTTGCACGTTGTAGAGCTGTTTTTGAGCGTCTCGATCCTCCTCAATCTGTGCCAAATCGCTGCTGTCACTGTGATTTGTTTCATATGTACTGTCACAGTCAGGGGACACCAGAGCTGGATCATCTGATTAATAACCACACCAAGAAAAATGACTGTCAGGGGACACCAGAGCTGGATCATATTAATAATAACTCCACCAAGAAAAATGACTGTTTATTTTAGTTCAGACCAGTGTAACAAACAGAGGTACAAGTACTTAATCTCATCATCCTTTTTTCCCCCAAATTATATTCAGCTAAATCAACTAAAATATAATAACATCTTTTTCTGAAGAAAAGGAATATAAAATGCTACTTGGTTGCGTTGAGCAGTTAAGCAGGTGAAAGGCTAAAGGCTTGGTTAACTGTTACAATTTTAATATGCAATACTGTATCTAGAACTGGTAGCTAGTCAGTTGCTATGAAAACCCAGCTGGTTACTAGTGTGCTGCTAGCTGGCGGTTATGGGGACCAAGGTGTTGCTATTGTGTTTTTGTGCAGTTGAAATTTTAAACCTATGAACTGTCTCTAGTTGTCTAGCTGCCCTATTTGTCTTCAGCATGTAATACATACTAGTGAGTGTGGCAAAGCAGAAAGATGTAGTTATTCACAGACTTGCTCTATTTTTACAAATCAGTAATTAGTAAAATCAGAGTTAATATCACTTTTTACTTCGTAGTAAACGACATTAATTTGCTTTAAAATACTTGCTGTTTGCTGTAATGTACAGAATTGCAATATGCAGTGTCAAACAGAAGACTGTTTGCCTTATGATGACTTTCATTGAGTTCTTCCTGACACTGTCACCTTTCCTTGCTTAAGGATATATATTTACTTGTAGCTTGATCTGTCATGACTTATTCTTCTCAACACTCCCCTACCCGCATCTGCTGCCTGTGAGTGACTTTTTAGCACTGCTGGCCTCATTTTCAGTCTAAAAAGAGCTAGAATAAATTCCAAGAAATTTGAGAACCTGCTTTTATTGAACTTTAATAAAAATATTCCCCCTTTCTAAAACAGAGAAATGCATTAAATCACATTCAGCTCTGAATATTTGGTTTTATCTAAAATTACTGAAGACTAATGGTTTGTGGCATGATACTGTAATTCTATTTGTTAATTGAAAATACCTTTTTGAAAGATTGCTTTACTATTTTGCCTTTTTTCTGACCGCCATGTTTGATCTTTGTTTCATTCTGGCATGTTGAAGAGGATGTTGTGTTGATGCTGGTTAATGCAGTGTTGAGGTGTACAATTTGTAATTTTAGGAAATACCTCACAGATAAACTGTTTTTGGCTTTTCACCAACATGTGTCTTGATGTTGAGGACTACTACATATTTAAGCCTATGTTTAATTTAAATAAAATACAGAAGTACTGTTCAAATCAGAAACTCTAAACTTTAACTCATCATATTGGAACTTTTTTTATGTAATGGAGTTTTGTTTTTAGGTCCATGTTTTGCAGTATGGTATCTTTACTTTTACTTAAGTATGATTTTCAGGTCCTTGTTACACCTCTGCTGTGTTGTGACAATGTCTATTGTTAAAAATGCTTCAGAAATGCATAAACATTTTATTTAATTAAATATTGAACTTGTTTTGTAGAAATATCTTAAAGTTCAGCAGCACATTGCATTAAACTCAGGGTCAGTAAGTATAAAACTACACAGATTAACATATCCTCAGTGCCAGACAAATTCTTAGAAATACTTAAGCTTAGGAATACTTTATCCTTTTACAAAAAGGTTTAAAGATGTATTAGACTATTGAGTTCAGAAAGCTGAGAAAGTTCTCAGAACTGAGACAAAATCATGCACCCACTAGTTTCTGCAATAGTAATGATGTGCTGAAATTAATGTTTTTTTATTGATCGGAAATCAGAAAATTGAGACAGTATGATAGAAGACTGTACATAAACAGTTGATTAGTTCTAACACAGTCATTAGCATTAGATGCTTAGTTTTCAGAAGTGATGAGTCACTGCTACATGTGTTAGTGGCTTTACCAGAGTGACTGATCACAGAAGTATTTGATGTGTAAGATTTAATACATTCAGTTGTTATATTTTGAAATAATACACAACTCATTTGTTTGTGGGGGTTTTTTTTTTATCACAGACATAACCAAAGAATCAGTCACATGAGCCACTCCATAACTAAATATGGGGTTTTGGTAGCCATTAGAGAAATTAACTAGGTAACATGATGACCTTGGCACCTGAGGCAAAATCCATAACTAATGCTGTACTCTATGCTCTTCATGTTGTGGAACATGCATTTCTTTTTGCAATAAGTTTATTAGGGTTTTAAAAAATAAATTAATTCTTATACTAACTCACTACCCAAGGATTTGAAGCCAAGAAAAAAACAGGTTTTTGATGCCCTTTAAGAATGCACCATGTCAAACACTAATCATTAATAACATTAAACTGTATTGGTTAATATAGGTGCAGTCATGTCCTGGGACACATCATCCAAGCAACAGCAAACTGTTGGTGGTCATTTTGTTTACACACTGAGCATGTATCTCTCTGCTGAATGTAATAGGCCTGATGAACAGCTTCAGGAGTATTAGCTTGAGATCCTACATAATTAATATGTAGACTATAAGACTTACTTACTTACTGGCCACAGGGCATGTGCTCAGCGTTCTCCTTCATTTTCTCTACAATGGTGTTTAGATTTAAGGTGCTTAAACTCTCATTATTTACTGTACATACTGTGTATAATAGCCTTCGTTTTGCACTCTCCATATAATGTTGCACATGTGTAAATAAGCTTTTCATAAACACTGTATACTATATCTCCTTCAATGCACTTTCCATGATCATTGTACTCATTGTATATAATTGCCTTTCACTGTACTGTTTGTTTACATTTTTTTTTTGTTATTTTTAGAGGACAATAAATCTGTATGGCAATAAAGTTTAATCTAATCCAATCTAATCTAATTAATTATGCAGTGGCTAGCTTTATCAGCAGTGATTATGAAACGCCCTACAGCACCTGGTGGAGTGTTGTGCCAAAACAATCTGGCCCCAATATACATAAAAACGTATTGTGGACTTCTGATGAGCCAAGAAGAGTCATGCACACACCTCTATTAAAAAAATCATAATAATCATAAAAAACTTGAACAAGGAGTTTTATATGATTGGACTTATTTGCATAATTTTTATAGTTTAAGTGATTTATATATTTTTAAAGTTATATTTTTTTATTTTTTTATTTTATTTTGAAATAACATAATATTTATTGTTATTTGAATTTCTTGTCTGATGCTAAGTGCATTACATTTTCTTGTAGGAGCATCTCATATACATTATATATTTCACCCAAAAAGACAATTCACCACTGTGCCACAAGAGGGAACTCTCTCATCATCACTGTTTACACGCTGTTCATACTGTAGTGACATTACAAAGTCTTACCACTTGAAAACATTTCTGTGCTTTTGTTTACTGCATTGACAGTATGTATCATGTATCTGGTTTTCTATCTATCTATCTATCTATCTATCTATCTATCTATCTATCTATCTATCTATCTATCTATCTATCTATCTATCTATCTATCTATCTTGTATTTAGTTGTTATAAATGTTAAATGATCAATAAAAAATTATGTACCATATGTGTGCTATATGAATATCTTGTCCTTGTTTAATCATTACTGAGTAACATCCCTTTAAATAACTTACATTAGTCATTAGATAACATTAACTTAACACCAATGTGTCATGTGTATTTCATGTTCATCTCTAACAAAGTATGTACAGTTCTATGTATGTTTCTCAAGAAACAAGAATAATGTTTTTACATAAATCTGTAAATTATTTTATATTTACAACTCAAATGAAATACAATTCGAATATAAGGGCAGATGTCTGTATATTCTCTACACAATACAACAAAACAAGTACCCTTACCAGACATACTGACAACCTCATACATGAGATATTAAATAATTGATTTTATTGTAACTGCAATTGTACCTAACAATTTAAAGCATATGTACAGTAATAATGCAGAAGGTAATTTTAAAAAGCTTTAAAATGACCTTTTACCTGATAGCTGTGTTTGGTCAGCTTTGTCTGGAGAATCCTGTCCATGCCACATATTGCTATATGGCCTTCCACAGCTAATAAGAGAGCATAGGAGATAAATATGTGGGTTGTAAAAAGAAAAAGAAGAATTAAAGCAAATACAAAACCAAGCATGTTTGATTATATATTGTGATCTCTTAATAAATGATTAATGAAAGCTGGCATGTTATATTTTGCACAATATCTTCAGACAGCTGGCTAACTGATCCTAAATCCTCTCTGGCTAACTGTTCCTGAATCCTCTCTGGCTAACTGATCCTATATCCTCTCTGGCTAACTGATCCTAAATCCTCTCTGGCTAACTGATCCTATATCCTCTCTGGCTAACTGATCCTAAATCCTCTCTGGCTAACTGATCCTGAATTCTCTCTGGCTAACTGATCCTCAATCCTCTTTGGCTAACTGATCCTGAATCCTCTCTGGCTAACTGATCCTGAATCCTCTCTGGCTTACTGATCCTGAATCCTCTCTGGTTGACTGATCCTGAATCCTCTCTGGCTAACTGATCCTAAATCCTCTCTGGCTAACTGATCCTGAATCCTCTCTGGCTAACTGATCCTGAATCCTCTCTGGCTAACTGATCCTGAATCCTCTCTGGCTAACTGATCCTGAATCCTTTCTGGCTTACTAATGCTGAATCCTCTCTGGCTAACTGATCCTGAATCCTCTCTGGCTAACTGATCCTGAATCCTTTCTGGCTTACTAATTCTGAATCCTCTCTGGCTAACTGATCCTATATCCTCTCTGGCTAACTGTTCCTGAATCCTCTCTGGCTAACTGATCCTATATCCTCTCTGGCTAACTGATCCTAAATCCTCTCTGGCTAACTGATCCTATATCCTCTCTGGCTAACTGATCCTAAATCCTTTCTGGCTAACTGATCCTGAATTCTCTCTGGCTAACTGATCCTCAATCCTCTTTGGCTAACTGATCCTGAATCCTCTCTGGCTAACTGATCCTGAATCCTCTCTGGCTTACTGATCCTGAATCCTCTCTGGTTGACTGATCCTGAATCCTCTCTGGTTGACTGATCCTGAATCCTCTCTGGCTAACTGATCCTAAATCGTCTCTGGCTAACTGATCCTGAATCCTCTCTGGCTAACTGATCCTGAATCCTCTCTGGCTAACTGATCCTGAATCCTCTCTGGCTAACTGATCCTGAATCCTTTCTGGCTTACTAATTCTGAATCCTCTCTGGCTAACTGATCCTGAATCCTCTCTGGCTAACTGATCCTGAATCCTTTCTGGCTTACTAATTCTGAATCCTCTCTGGCTAACTGATCCTGAATCCTCTGGCTAACTGATCCTGAATCCTTTCTGGCTTACTAATTCTGAATCCTCTCTGGCTAACTGATCCTGAATCCTCTCTGGCTAACTGATCCTGAATCCTTTCTGGCTTACTAATTCTGAATCATCTCTGGCTAACTGATCCTTAATCCTCTCTGGCTAACTGATCCTGAATCCTTTCTGGCTTACTAATTCTGAATCCTCTCTGGCTAACTGATCCTGAATCCTCTCTGGCTAACTGATCCTGAATCCTTTCTGGCTTACTAATTCTGAATCCTCTCTGGCTAACTGATCCTGAATCCTCTCTGGCTAACTGATCCTGAATCCTTTCTGGCTTACTAATTCTGAATCATCTCTGGCTAACTGATCCTAAATCCTCTCTGGCTAACTGATCCTGAATCCTTTCTGGCTTACTAATTCTGAATCCTCTCTGGCTAACTGATCCTGAATCCTCTCTGGCTAACTGATTCTGAATCCTCTCTGGCTAACTGAACCTAAATCCTTTCTGGCTCACGGATGCTGAATCCTCTCTGGCTTACTGATTCTGAATCCTCTCTGGCTAACTGAACCTAAATCCTCTCTGGCTCACGGATGCTGAATCCTCTCTGGCTTACTGATTCTGAATCCTCTCTGGCTAACTGATTCTGAATCCTCTCTGGCTTACTGATCCTTGAACCCTGTCTGGCTAACTGATCCTTAAATCCTCTCTGGCTTACTGATCCTTGAACCCTGTCTGGCTAACTGATCCTCAAATCCTCTCTGGCTAACTGATCCTCGAATCCTCTCTGGCTAACTGATTAGGCAATTAGGCATTGCCACAGCTCATTAGGTCTACTATATAAATGTACACAACTGACAGAACAGTTCCTTTGTTCCCAAGATACATTATAGGTCAAGGGCACTATAGCACTGATACCTTGAAACAAACCCAGGCACACACAGCACAACACATAATATACACAAACAAGAAAGAAAGAAAGAAAATATTTTTATTTTGTAACATATAGTTAATGTAGTAAATGAAGCAGTTCTCAGACTGGAATGTCCTGGTGATCATACCTGCTACAGAGTAAGGGGAGAGTCCAGTGTGAAGTTCTGGAACTGGGCGAGTTGCAGGTTAAGGCTCGGTGAAAGGCCCCTTGTGGGAGGCAATTGCTCTGCAGGGCCACAGAATCAGGCGGGTCCACTGAGGGCCCCTTATTGGTGTGGCTGTTTACAGAGTTTCCCTGGACTAGAGGAGAGTGGAAAGGTGAGGCTACAGGTGAGTTGCTAAAGGGATGGTTACCTACTAATCAAATAAACACTTTCTTAATTATAATGCTTGCGACCACACACACATGCATACACATATACATTAGTTACCTTGCCTGACTTTGTTGTAGAGGTAGTTGGGGGCTGAGGTGATGTGGGAGACAGACATGGACCTGCAATCAGAGACACTGAGTAACACACATGACTATACTACCAAATAACACAAAATCAAGACTGGCATCAACAGATGCACACATACAATGCCTGTCAAAAGTTTGGAAACACCAAATCTTTAATCATATTTGAATGACAAATGCATGTTCCTTTTGTTAATATGCAACAATTTTATTTTGTCCAAACAATTATATAAATGTACAGATGTTGGTATAAAATCTTAATAAACAGTTAACCTTTATTTTAAATGACACTTGTACTTTACACACTCTCAGCATCTGGACAGTTAATTTTTGCTCCTTAAATAATGCAAACAGAGCTTGGATATGTGCTCTAGGTCATTGTCTTGTTGCATGGAGAAGTTGTTTCCAAATGGCCACAGTCCAGACAAAATTATGTGTTGTTGAAAAATGGAATGGTAGCCATTTTGGATCAATATTTCTTCCACCCAGAATCAGTCACCAACCTTCCCTTGTGCAAAATAACCCTAAACCATTAAGCTTCAACCTCCATGTTTAACTGTGCAAGTGAGGCAGTCTGCTAACATCTTTTTTCCTGTTTTTCCATTCAAAAATCTCAAATTTGGATTCATCTCTCCAAAGAATTGTCTTCCAATCATTCACTCAATTCAAATAATATTTATTTAGATAGTGCTTTTTGCAATGGACATTGTCTCAGCAGCTTTGCAGAGATAAAGTTAGAATGTATGTTTAGTGCCTATAGTTTCCCTAATGAGCAAGCAAACTCCTTGAGACGGTATGAAGAACCTTGAAAGAAACTGTCCAGTCATTTCAGTTCCTCATTGTTGAGCTGTGCAGTGATAAGTGCTTAAATGCAGAACTGTTCATGCAAACTGTGGTCCTGAGTAACAGGCAATTTGTAGTGGCACAAGATTACAAAATGGGTAACAGGGTTTGGCATTTCAAACTGCCTGCACACAACTCACATTCTGATATTTATGCCTTTATGTTGGTGCCTCTGTTTGTGTACATGCAAAAGCTGACCCCAGATAAAGTTCCATTTCATACAGCCCACTTTTCGTGTATGTAAAATATTTGTCACCAAACTTAAACATAAATTACCTACTTCAACCAGACATATTTTAACCATAACTAATTAGAACAAATAAACCAGTACTAGCTACTTTACTGAAACACTAGCACATGCTTAGTATTATTTAAGAAAATAAGAGGAGCTGGTTTGATTGGATATCACAACAGCAAGACTAAGCTATCCTAATCCCTTTGGCAAAACCGTTCTTCTTGTCAGGTTTGCACCTGCATACATGAAAATAGCATTACTGAGAAGACATACATTGGCCCTGTAGCAGATTAACAGATACACCATGGAACAGAAAAATGGCCTTTGACTTTTGTGTCACAACATGTGTCTGGATTCACATTAGAAATAAAGCCTGCACTTGGATCTCATTCCTGGATCTAAATCTTAGTCACAGCTGTTTACGAATCTTAGGACGTAGGTCTTCCTGCAAACTATGGAAGAAAAATATCGCTGTGCAGATTTCCTAATTTCCTTAACTTGGCAACTTTACCTATTAATATAAACACTTTGGCATATGAATCTCATCTGTAACCTCAATATGGTAGACATTCTTTTTAAAACATTGAAAATATTTTCCATCTTTGGGAAACCACCACTTTGCCTAGCAGCCTCAGTTGCCCCCAAAGCCAGCTCACAGAGCAAAGGGGTTGCAAGCCTTATAAGTCTTATATTGGTGACGAAAGAAAAGATGAGAACAAGGCTGGAATTAGTCTCCTGGGCTCATATCCCAACTACAACAAGGGAAAGGTAGAAATTAAGGTAGGTTCAGTAGGAGATATGGAGAGTAATGTTAAATGAGATTGTAAGCAAAAATATGTGTATAATGAACCAGTGAGTTAGACTAAGTAACTGAATGTTAATGGAAAAAACACACCTAATCAGCTATAGTATCCCACAAAAGTGAGTACACCCATCATATTTCAGCAACCAATGTAGTATATCCTCTCAAGGGACAATAAACTAAAAATTTAACTTGTATATATTTTAGTGTAGTCAATGTGCACCTTGTATAGGAGTACAGATTTACTATCCTCAAAAAATAACTCAATATACAGCCATCATTGTCAAAGTAGCTGGCAACAAAAGTGAGTACAGCCTAAGTGAACATGTCAAAACTATGTCCAAAGTGTCAATATTTTGTGTGAGCACCACTGTTATCCAGTACTGCCTTAATCCTCCTGGCATGGAATTCACCTGAGCTGCACAGGCTGTTGCTGGGATCCTCTTCCACTCCACCATAATGACATTACGGAGCTGCTGGAAGTTACAAACATGGCGCTTCTCCACCTTCAGATTGTGGACCGATCTTCTTCCAGCCTCAGTCATCTTTGTGTATAGCAACAATTCTAATTCTCAAACCTTCACAGAGTCTTTGCCATGAGGTGCCATGTTGAACATCCAATGGTCAGTATGAGAGAATTGCACTAAAAGCACCTATTTTAACTGCTCTAATACAAGATACACAAATTTGTATGGTCCTGTCCAGCAGACAAAAACATGAACATGAATGAAGGATGTGTGGCTTTGCACGGTTACACAACGTACAGCTGTTATCACTTACTTTTGTTGACAGCTATTTTGATAATAATGGCTGTATATTTTTACAGGACAGTAAATCTATACTGCTATACAAACTGCACATTGACTACTTTAAAATATATTCAAGTTTAATTTCTATAGTATTGTCTTTTGAAGAGATATACAACAATGGTTGCTATAACAGGTGGGGTGTACTTACTTTTGTGAGATACTGCATATGGAATGAAAAGTCAATGCTTTTGATTCTTTCATGAAGTGGCAAACCATTCAAATTTAATGAGATGCCCGAATTTGCACAGTGCTTGGGAAAAGACACTCTGGTTCCAATGTCTTCTGAGAACAGAACATAAGGGGCAGAGAACACAAATGAAACTGGTGTCATGACCCTGAGCCAGGAGAGCAGACCATGAGATAGGAATATTAGGGTAATTTTTGTTTTTTAAAAGGAGCTACTTTGTACATACATTGTTTAATTTCATTGGGGTACATTTAGACCTAGACTAAAAATACCATTAGGATTAAACTTTTCTTATTTTGTTAATTTAAGAATCAAGTCATATTCACATTTAAGGAATCTGTTTTGCTGAGGAGTGTAACAGAACTGCAATAGACTGCATGTGGGTACATGCACAGTATGTTCAACAGCTCCTTAACAGAGAATTTTGTTAAAGGACTTTTGTCTGAAACATCTTGCTGTTAATGAAATGTTGTGTAACATGCATTGTACTGTAAATGCACTGGACATTTTATATGTGTCCTGTAAACATAGGTAGAGGTGGTACAGTAGCTACATGGTTAAGGCAATGGACTTTGGATTTGAAGATCACAAGTTCAAATCCCAGCCACATCAAGCTACTCCTGAGCAAGACCCTTAAACCTGCTCAAGACCCTTACACCTGCTGAAAACTGCTCAGATGTATGTATAAGATAAATATGTCATTTTGCATAAGGGCGTCTGCCAAATGGCATAAATTTAACTGATAAATTCCAGCCTCATATTGTCTTTCTGCCGAAACAACACTACACCAGTTTACCACATCCTGCTAAATAACACATTATAAATTGTAAACTGTGCTTAGTGTCATACCTGCCAGAGGGATTGTCATTAACTGGTTTGATGGTGGAACTATGGTCTCGTCTGACCAGGCTTGGCTCAATGGTAGGAAGCCCTGTGGCAGAGGTGGTAGTTGTCCAGGAAGATGAAATTCGCCGAAGAGGCCCAGAAGGCAAACTCCGTCGGGGGCGGTGCTAGGAAAGAAACAAGTCAAACTTACAAAGCAGTTGCTTGACACATGTGTCAAAGTTCCTAACATCAGACTTGCTCCTAATCTTCAGGGAGCCTGAGGAACAAACATTCAAGCATTACATTTTAGCTGTTATATAGAGCATGGGAATGAATTGGCCCATATTTCAGCTTTCATTGAGGGAAATATGCTAAACCCCACCATCTGGTGAATTTTACTTGGAGATGAAACCCTCTAGCGTGCCTTGGATCAAATGAAATTAATGATGGCCAATGAACAGAGCCAAATGGTGACCTCTCCTTTTTGTATTTTTTTATAATTAATAATAAGTTATATGTTGCAAAGACACTCTTTCATGTCGGGAGTCCAAAAGAGATCCTGACTGACAATGGCACTGCATTAATGTCACATACACTGTGCAAGCTTGAAACATTACTGGGCATTAAACTGATCCACCTACTGTTTTTTTATACACAGACAGAAGACTTAATCATTTAATTTAATCAAACACTCAAAATATAATTCACAGTGATGCAAATAATTGGAATAAGTGGCTTGAGCCCCTTCTATTCTTAATTGAATTATTATATGGTCTTAAGTTATGTGGTGTGCTAGATACCGTTCATGTAAATTGGAGGGAGGAACCTTCCTAAAAATGAAACTCAGTATATTTTTTAACTGAGAGTTAGACCCTACACTTTGAGGTAAGTAACACTGAGGAATCTGCCCAAGAATGACAGTCCTGGGTGTATAATAGTGGTGCACAGCTATGGGAATTTGTACCTAATCTGATCCCTTGTGGAGACCACCGCTTGCCATCCCAAAGTGTGGAGGTTTAAAAATTACAACAGGAATTGCTTTTTGCTGTTTTTTCTTCTGCTTGGGCACATAACCTCAACACCTCTGGCTGAGTGCCACAATGAGAGAGGGGTGGTACTTTTCCAAGCACAAAAAACAGGTGTTTTGGGAGGTGCTCACATCTATGCTTTACATGGTTGCAATCAAGGAATCTCACAGTGACTGGTCTCCTGCTGCGGTCTTGGTGCCCCAGGGAGATGGTTTGAGCTGATTCAGCGTGGACTTTAGAAAAGTCAACACATGTGTAAAGTTGATGCATAGACAATGCCTTGCACTGACCAACTCCTTAGGGGCATCTTGCTTTCATTCAACACTGAATTTAACCAACGGATATTGGCAGTAAATTGGAGTCCCCCTTGCTCTTATGTCTTATGAAAAAACTGCAATTTCAACTCCATTTGGCTTATACCAGTATATCACATTTCTGTTTGGGTTGTCTGGAGCCCCAGCAAAATTTAAACGTGAAGCAAATCCTTCAGTCCCAAAATATGTATTCCGCTACCTATTTATCTGGCATAATTATTTATATAAAAAAATGACAGCAGCATTTACAACAGCTGAGAGCGTCTCTGAGAACCTTAAGGCATATGGGACTCATATCAAACCCAAAAAAGTGTGCAACTGAGTAGGTGGAAATACAATATTTGGGTTTCCACTTGGCTCATGGGCTGGTATAACCCCAAGACAAGGCCCACCTAAGATGCAAGACCAAAAAGGAGTTACTGGTGCTAGCTGGCTTTTACCTGAGGATTAAGAATTATTTGGATGCCGCCAGCCCTCCGCCGGATCTCATTTAAAAGGGAGTACCAGATCCAGTCCAGTGGATGGAGTCATGCCAACCAGCTTTTACTCAGGTAAAAGCTGCATTGTGTGATGAGCCACTTTTACATTTTCCAGACTTATTCCCAGTATGTGATTGACAGTGGGATTCTGTGGCAATGGGGACGTGGTCAAGCCCTGGTTTGTGAATGGAGGGTGAAGCCATAGGAGGTAAACCCTAAGGAGGTGAATCCTAACACCTGTGCATAATTATGAACAATAAGTGTTCTCTGCAGGAATGATAAAGTGAGGGTGGGGTCGGGGGGTTGCTGGGGCCCTTGAGTAAGGCCCTTAATCCTCATATGATCAGTTGTAAAAATATGATATTATAATCAGGCATCAGAGCATCTGTTAATTGACCTAAATGTCAATGCTTTAAAATCACTAAAAAATGAAAGTAAACATGACTGCAAAGAAATATCGTTTTTCTGTTTGCTTACTGTTTTTTGTTTGTTTATTTGTTTGATAAAATGCTGTCTGGGATTTATTCTATGCATTTTTTTTACATTGCTTTTTTTACAATTCTTACACTCCAGTTTCAGACAACTCTTATTATCATCATTATGCAATAATAACGCAGATATTATAGTATATATTTTTTTTATTTAGATTGTCTAGTAGGGGGTGCTTATCTGAGTACTGGTATAAGATCAGTAAGAAATTAATACTTACAGCACTTTGCATTTATTCTGGAATACATGCTGAGTTAATATGGGAAAAAAAAATAATAATAAATAAATAAATAAATAAATAAATAAAGACATTTCTAGAAATCTGTTTTCAGAGCACTGAAAGTAGAATAATGAGGAGGGAAAATCTATTTGATTGATTGTGATCGACTGATCAAAAAGTGTAGGGTGTCTAAAAGGTTTCCGAAAGCACTGTACACACACACACACACACACACACACACACACACACACACACACACACACACACACACACACAGAATTGTCAACAAGTTATTTTATTCTTCTTTTAATGCCTTCCTACTCCTCTTTGACAGATGTCTATTTGCAGATGTATTAAAATGATTACACTGGATGCAGAAAAATAAGAATGTCAAATGAGAATCACATTTGCAGTCATTGCAGGAAAGTTTAACTGTTATGTTAAATTTAATATTTTTTATTATGTAAATATAAAATTAAAGGCAAAACATTAATTTTATATACATTATAACTTTTCCCTACCCCATTGGAATATCACTGATGATTTACCCACACATTTCATGCTGCATTTCATGACTTCTACTAATATAAAGACCTAAATTAATTTCAATTCATTTTTATTTTGTATACAATGAACATTGTCTCGAAGCAGCTTTACACAAATAATGTAAATAAATTACTTACATTCATTATAATGTATATTTCCTGTATGTATACACACATTTCAGCAACTACTTTGGTATATCTTTTCAAGGGAAAATAATATAAAAATGAAACTTGTATATACTTTAGGGAATTCAATGCGAAGTTTGTATAGCAGTACAGATTTTCTGTCCTCTATAACTCAACATACAGCCATTATTGTCTAAATAGCTGTCAACAAAAGTGAGTACACCCTAAGTAATAACAGCTGTATGTCATGTAACCATGCAAAGCCACATGTTCTATTCATCATGTTCATGCTTTTTTCTGTTTGACAGGACCAATCATATTTGTGTATCTTGTATTAGAACAGTTGAAATTTAGTGCTTTAAGTGCAACTCTCTCATACCGACCATTTAAATTTGAATTTTTTTTTAACATTGCACCTCATGGCAAAAAACTCTTTGAGGATTTGAGAATTAGAATTGCTGCTGCTTCGTGCTCAACCACAAAGATGGGCTTGACTATAAGAAGATTGGTAAGACCATAAAACTTATATACAGTAAAGTGGCCAGGGTCATACAGAGGTTTCCAAGACGGGTTCCACTCGGAACAGACCTCACAAGGGTCCACCAAAGAAGTCAAGTCCTCGTGCTATGTGTCAGGAGCTGACATAAAAAAAACAGACACGAGTGCTGCCAGCATTGCTTTAAAGGTTGCAGAAGCAAAAGGTCCGCTCACACCATACGCCACACACTGCAACAAGTCTGAAGTGTCCCAGAAGGAAGCCTCTTCTGAAGCTGGCTCACAAGAAAGCCCACAAACGTTTTGCTGAAGACAACCTGCCCAATAGCATGAATTACTGGAACCATGTCCTGTGGTCTGGTGAGACTAAAATAAAAGTGTTTAGCTCAGAATGTCTCAGCCATGCTGAGAAGTACCAGAAAAACTGTGTCTGTCTACAGTCAATCATGGTGGTGGTAGCAACATGGTCTGGGGCTGCATGAGTGCTGCTGGTACTGGGGAGCTGCAATTCATTGAGGGAAACATTGATTCCATGTACTATTTCAAAATGCTGAGGGTGAAAATTATTAAGTGGCCAAGTATATCTCCAGACCTGAACCCTGTTGAGCACCTGTGGGCCTCCTTAAGTGGAAGGTGGAGAAGCGCAATGTGTCTAACATCCAGCTGCTCCGTGGTGTCATTATGGAGGAGTGGAAGCAGATCCTAACAACATCCTGTGCAGCTCTGGTGATTTCCATTCCCAGGAGAATTAAGGTAGTGCTACAGTACATAAAAATGGTTTTGCCACTTTGGACACAGATTTGCCATGTTCACTTAGGGTGTACTCATTTTTTTTGCCAGTTATTAAGACAATAATGGTTGTATGTTGATTTATTTTTAGAGGACAGTAAATCTGTTATGCTATACAACTTGCACTTTTACTACTCTAAAGTATATACAATTTTCATTTCTATAGTATTGTCTCTTGAGAACATATAATAAAATGGCTGCTGAAATGTGAGGGATGTACTCACTGTTGTGACATACTGTACATACATTAGTTTATCGTTCGATTGGTATCTCATCTCTCTTGTGATTATTTGCCACCCAACGGACTAGAATTCATTGTAATTGTTGGTATCTACTCCATATGATACCTCTCTGGATTTAAAGTAAATCACTGCATTACACTAAAGGCCACCAATCAACGGGTTGAACCATTTTTTAGATGCAGATATGACTTGCATCAAACATTGCAGATAGGTGTTGATTTGAAACAGTTTTCACACTGTGAGATATCAGTGAGTCCACAGAGTGGGTGTTTGCTACACTGATGTGAATTCTAGACAGTGTGAAAATTTTGACTAAGAATGAGATGATTTTATGTTATAATAAAATTATTCCATTGACTGAAACCACTCTTCATTTAACAGTTTAACAAATACTTTGTTTGTAATGACACCTGCATTTCAGGATATAGGCCACATAGTTCTGTAATTGGAATGTGAAAACAGCTTCTGCTCTTTGCGAACTTTGTTGAATTTGTTAGCATTACTATAGTTCTCATATACACCTATTCCAAATGTTCACCCTGTCTCCTTCCAAAACGTTCATGTTGACACAGCTGCAGAGATGACAGATAAAACATTTCTTTGGGAACCAGGCTTGTACATGTTTTTCTTCACTCTGACTGCCAAAACATCACCTTTAATTCATCCTAGATTTAAAAGCTCAACTGTCAGAGAACTCTGGGAAGCTGGATGACTAGCAGTGGTCTGTTTAATATCAGTGTTCAGTGCTGTGTGACACACTTATAAGCCTAGTGTAATAAACATCTTTGTTTGCTAATCTTACTGTAGCGTGGGACAAGAGCTTGAGAGCTGTTTGGTCAAGCTCTACTTTATGTGCGTTTTTCTTGTGAAATCTTTTAAGTATCGGAATTCTTGATACCCCATTGATACAGAAATCGCTTTTTTCACTTTTGCATTTCCTGTCACTCGAAACTTCCAGTTTCAATATATGAATGGAACATTATTTCCACCAAGCTGAAACTATTATTTACAAAAAAAAAAAAAATTATTATTTTAGATTCTCTGATACATTTACAGCTCAGCCACTTCAAGATGTTGCATTTACTTAAGCACAGAATGAGGTCCTACCTTAGGGATAGTCAGTTTATCACTTTTCTCAAGACCCTCCTCAAGATCAGTGCAGGAGTATCCATCGGTGGAAACCAGCAGAGGGTTGATGCGTGAGCGATGATGCAATGGCTGAAAGGTGAGTTGGGTGTTGAGTAATTTACTAACAGCTCTCAATGAGCTGCAGGTGTTTGGAGGCAGTGATGGGTCAGCGAGGAGGTCTGAGATTAGTCCATGGGCTTCACCCATCACCGCAATGTCCACCATCACAGTGGTGCCTGAGGACTGCAGAGAGACAGAAACAGAACAAAGTGTGAGCTAAAAAACTCCTTAATGTTAATCAGCACCTCAGTGTAAATTAATTTCAGGGCTGTTGTTATTACTGACTGATGAAGTGTAAAGGCATATACATGACTAAGATTCAAACACAAAAAGGAGAGGATTAAGCAATTTCTGCGTCTAAATCCAGGAAAGAACTTTACTGAATATTTAAAAGTACAATATTTGGTAGACCCTTATCAAGATTGACTTACATTTAATTTATTTGTACAAGTGAGTAGTGTTAAGGGCCTTGTTTAAGGGCAAGGAGCTGCATCTTAGCAGTGCTCAGATTTAAACCTCATGACCTTCTACTCAAAATGCCTATACCTTAACCACTGAGCTACCACTTGCCATTTCTGGCCACTGAAAGCTAAGAGAAAATGCCTTTGACAAAAATGTTGCTTGCATTTGTATTAACACTTCCCTGCAAACAGAATTCACCTGAGAGTCTCGATACTCATAATCTCACACTCCGGTGCTTATGTTAGTTCTCACTCTCCAGTGTTCTGTATTGTTTTAAAGATTTATAATCACACTCTTGATGTCACCCAAACGAGGATGGGTCCCCCTTTTGAGTCTGGTTCCTCTCAAGGTTTCTTTCTCATAACATCTAAGGGAGTTTTTCCTTGCCACAGGTTTGCTTATCAGGGATAAATACACACCGTTCACTATAACTCTTAAATTCTCTAAAACTGCTTTGAGACAATGTCTGTTGTAAAAAGTGCTATAGACATAAACTTGACTTAATATACAATTCATAACCACTGTAAAACCTAATTTGGGTCCAACTATCACAACCCACAGTCAGCTTTCGATCATGTGCTATGTCCAAGGGCATGACCCATCACTACTAACCCTTTTTGTGTATGAGTTTATAGGAGTAAACACACCTAGTGTTGCTATCATGTTTGTCTTCACGGGGCTGTTCATATTCAAAGCATCAATTAAAGCAGACATCACCAACTACAAAAACAGCAAAGGTTGCATTAGCAAAATCCCAGATTTATAGGTCTGTTCTTGTTAGTACAACAGTTAATCCAAGTATCATGCAGTGGTGAACAAAGTACACAAACAATTTACTTAAGTTAAAATAGAGATACATTAGGTAAATTATTACTCCCATAAAAAATGTAAATGTGCTCCCTTCAAACTTTCAATAAAGTACAAAAGTATTTGCCTTTAAATGTACTTACATATCCCAAAAAATACTATGATTTATTATAGCTATAATGGCCAAAAATTATCTTTTTGTCACAAGGCATTTGCTTAATCAACTCAGTTTATGTAAAAAGACTCTGTCACTCCTAGCACACTAATCTATTAATAGAATGATATTAATGAGTCAAACACTGATTGATATCTATTACAATTATAAGGAGCCCAAAACCTTCTTTTCAAATACTTAAAAAAAAAATCACGCAAATAACGCCATGGGTGTCAGAAGTTTCTTCCATCATTTATTAATTTTTATGTTTGTGCTCAGTAGATACCACCAAGTTCAAAAACAAGTTCAAAACAGAGCACACGCTCTATCCTGACTTTCCTGGCTTTCTGCGTTGCTGGTGTGCTTGACCAAAAAAAGTGCATTTGAGTAAAAAGTAAGATATTTAACTTTGAAATGTTGTGAGGTTAAAGTAAAAGTCTCATCAAGTAGAAATACTTTAGTAAAGTACAGATATGTGGATAAAGCAGCTCAAGTACAGTAAAAAATTACATTTACTTCGTTACTGTTAACCAATATTATGATGTACACCACAATGGCCATACTAGGTAAGGGCACTACTCCTACCAGACATTACAGGTCTTAGTCTCTCCTTGATAGTGGACTATATCTTTTTACTTCCTGGTTTCTAAACTATATAAAGTTTGTTATATATACCAGTGCAAAAACTTCCAAATTCAAACCTGAGTATGCCCTGCACCTGGCCTGTTTCTGTTATATAATGTATTGGATAATCCTTGTTTTCAGATTTATGTGACCCCTTTGTGTTACCTGAATTTTTTAATAATGTTGAATAAATTCAAGGACATGCACACCTGTATCTCAGTTCTAAACTTTAAAAAGAGATCTTATTGTCCTTCTTTCAGGATTTTTCTAATACTTGATAGGTTTGTCTGATATGCCCTGTTCGACATTATTCCTTCTGACAGCTGAAAAAAGTCCTGATCCAAAGTTTTACCTTGACACTCATGCTCTGGGCTTTATTTGGGCTCTTGGACAATATTTTCTACAGTGGCTAGTGTTTTATGTCATATTTGCATGTGCTAATTATTTACACGTATAAATCCAATAAGAAAAAGTGTGTAATCATCTCTGGACTTGGTTTAAGAAGCTACTGCAGGCTCGACCAGATCAATGTATTTTAGATATATAGAGATTTAGGTACATTTAGATATACATCCGGAAAGTATACACAGCGCTAAGATGGAAGGAGTGGTGAAGTGGTGGAGAGTGTACCTAAGAAAGAAATATTGGTGATTGGGGCAGACTTCAATGGGCATGTTGGTTAAGGAAACAGAGGTGATGAGGTGGTGATGGGTATGTAGGAATTTAAGGAGAGGAATGTGGAAGGGCAGCTGGTGGTAGATTTTGCTAAAAAGGATGGAAATGGCAGTGGTGAATACTTATTTTGACTAGAAGGAGGAGCATAGGATGACATATAAAAGTGGGGGAAGGTGCATACAGGTGGACTATGTTCTATGCAGAAGAATGCACATAACAGAATGCAAGATGATGCAGTAATTAGACGCAGCATTCCCTCTCTCTCCGACATCAATGTTTAATTGTGAATTTTCAAGTGCTATTTGTTCACGTTCATGTTCGCATACTTCGCCGTCATCTTTGTCCCATGCAAGATACTGTCGCTATTTCCTTTTGGATATTGAAACAAGGACAACAAAACATATCTTGGACAACACAGTATTTGAGGAACTTTGGGCCCCTTCGGCATATTCCGCATCCTGACCAAAGCACCGACCTCGCCTGCTGCACCTCACCCAGAGAGGAGGCATCAAAAGTGCTGTGAGAGGAAGCAGAAGCAAGGCAAACACAGAGACATCTGGGCTAGGCTAACAGCTAGCCCACACAGACCCATTATACTATACCTCATTCTAGCAAATGTAAGATCACTGGGTAATAAAATGAACCACATACAGCTTATAAGATCTGCGCAGCGTGAGGTGAGAGAATGCTGTGTTTGACAACATACCAGACCCTGCTATCCAGGTATCTGGGCTAACATGAAACCACGCTGACCATGTCTGTGTTGAGGGAGGTAAACTTGAGTTTGTTTCAACTATGCTTGGTGCCAAAACACTCTTCTCCGCTGGTAAAGTTTATCAAGTGCCGACCCTTCTACCTCAATCACAGTGATTTTACTCGTCGCTGTTTACATCCCCCCACTGCTAACCACAGCGACCGAATTGAGGCACTCTGTGAACTGCTGGGGACTTTAATAAGAACTGACATCTTTAACATCTCCTCCAGCCACAACGACTACAAGCCCGTTGCACGCATCATTATGAAATGCTTCAAGCAGCTGGTCATGCAGTACATAAAATCCATTCTTTCTCCCTCTCACGACCAGTTCCAGTTTGCATATAGAACCAATAGGTCCACGGAGGATACCATCTCTGCCGCTCATGGATCTCTGTGTGATGCTCACATTCTTTCTTAATGAAACCTCTGATTGGACATGACTGGGTTGGTTTAAACAGCTGAAGACTGCATAGGTGGAAAACTTTAAAATATATCACATTGAGTTTTCTGTTAAGAACAGAAAATATAGTAAAATATAGTGAGTGAATGTGAATATGAGTGTGAGTAGTGGGATTAGTGAATTCATCATTCAACACTCATTCTTACTTTGCTCTGAATGTATACAGACAAAAGAGATGGTTGATGACTTCCAGAAAACATAGAGGGACCACTCTCTGCTGAACATCAACTGTGGAAATTGTCAATAACACCAAATTCCTTTGTGTTCACCTGCAGAGAACCTCACCTGGCCCATCAATGCCAGCTCCGTAAACAAGAAAGCCCAGCAGCATCTCTACTTCCAGAGAAGGCTGAGGAATCACCCACCACTCACCCTCTTTACAGAGGAACTGTTAAGGACATCCTGAGCAGCTGAATCACTGCCACTGCATCAAGGCCCTACAGCAGATAGAGATAACAGCTAAGAAGATCATCATTAAAGGAAGGGTCTCTACTCCCTAAAAATAACAAACATTTACATTCGCAAAACCTCTAGTAGTTTAAGTGAACAGTGGAAGTTGAAGTGGAAAAAGTTACCGAAGCATTCAAGCCTTCACAGCCAGACTGATTAACAGTTTCATCACACAATTCATAACATTTCTGAATAAGAGACTGGACTGACACACACACACACACACACACACACACACACACACACACACACACACACACACACACACTCTCTCTCTCAAACACATTTATTGCAAATGCACAGTGCTGCATTGTTATAGTGTTATTGTGTTGTGTAGTTGACCTCCATTTCTTTGGGAAACAGAACCAAATATATTTTTTTTTAAATGCCATGGGGAGTTTCCAACAAAATAACTGAAAGAAGGATTTAAAAAAAATAGTCCTGCTCACAATATATATACTATACAATATATATTATACAAAGATGTGGCTATTTTGAATGCTAAACATATGCTATAAACAGATATATAGTCAAACACTATACATGTATATAAAGACTTCATTGCAAAAGTACACAAAAGCGTGACCATGTGGTCAAGCCCCTAAACACAATTTTTGAGGCCTAGGATGTCATTGTACCAAGCAGCATTATGACTGAGCCCAAACTTGTTCCAGCATGATAATTCCCTTGTCCATAAACCTATGATTTGCCAATCAGGTTTGAAAGCACTCAGGTGGCCTGCAGAGCCATATCCTGCACACATTTTAGTTGAATTGGAATGCTGACTGCATACCAAGCCTGAAAACCATGCCCAGCCACCTTGATGCTCTTGTGACTGAATGAGCAATAATCTCCTCAGTCACAGTGCAAAATCTAATAGAAAGTCAGATTTATTGGGCTAGATGTGTTTGCCATGTGTTGCCATGTGTTTGCCAATCAACATAAGCAGCAACACACAGCCCAAGATTGTCATTAAGTGTTCACATTTCTAATTTTATAAAATATCAGTGGCCTGGCATGGTCATTTAATTTAAAACAGGCTGATCTGAGTTTTTCAGAAATTGCTAATCTCCCGGAATTTCTCTAGAGTTTACACAGAATTGTGTGAAAAGCATACATCATACAATCCAGCAGTAGATTGAAAGAGGGAAACAAATGTAGGTGAAAGAAATCAGAGAAGAATTGACAAAATGGAGCAAGCATACTAGAAGGGTACAGTTAAAGCATCTCAGAACAGAAATCAAAGGCAGGCCATCAGGGACAGCAAAGTCTTCTCTGCTGGCCTAATCTCTATCAGCATCACTGACTTACAGTGAGGAAAATAAGTATTTGAAAACCCTGCTATTTTGCAAGTTCTCCCACTTAGAAATAATAGAGGGGTCTGAAATTGTCATCGTAGGTGCATGTCCACTGTGAGAGACATAATCTAAAAAAAAAAATCCAGAAATCACAATATATAATTTTTAAACTATTTATTTGTATGATACATCTGCAAATAAGTATTTGAACACCTGTCTATCAGTTAGAATTCTGACCCTAAAGGCCTGTTAGTCTGCCTTTAAAATGTCCACCTCCACTACATTTATTATCCTAAATTAGATGCACCTGTTTGAGGTCGTTAGCTGCTTAAAGACACCTGTCCACCCCATACAATCAGTAAGAATCCAACTACTAACATGGCCAAGACCAAAGAGCTGTCCAAAGACACTAGAGACAAAATTGTACACCTCCACAAAGCTGGAAAGGGCTACGGGGAAATTGCCAAGCAGCTTGGTGAAAAAAGGTCCACTGTTGGAGCAATCATTAGAAAATGGAAAAAGCTAAACATGACTGTCAATCTCCCTCGGACTGGGGCTCCATGCAAGATCTCACCTCGTGGGGTCTCAATGATCCCAAGGAAGGTGAGAAATCAGGCACGTCTTAAGTTTGCCAATGCTCATTTGGATGATCCAGAGGAGTCATGGGAGAAAGTCATGTGGTCAGATGAGACCAAAATAGAACTTTTGGGTCATAATTCCACTTAACGTGTTTGGAGGAAAAAGAATGATGAGTACCATCTCAAGAACACCCCTACTGTGAAGCATGGGGGTGGTAGCATCATGCTTTGGGGGTGTTTTTCTGCACATGGGACAGGGCGACTGCACTGTATTAAGGAGAGGATGACCGGGGCCACGTATTATGAGATTTTGGGGAACAACCTCCTTCCCACAGTTAGAGCATTGTAGATGGGTCTAGGCTGGGTCTTCCAACTTGACAATGACCCGAAGCACACAGCCAGGATAACCAAGGAGTGGCTCTGTAAGAAGCATATTAAGGTTCTGGCGTGGCCTAGCCTGTCTCCAGACCTAAACCCAATAGAGAATCTTTGGAGGGAGCTCAAACTCCGTGTTTCTCAGCGACAGGCCAGAAACCTGACTGATCTAGAGAAGATCTGTGTGGAGGAGTGGGCCAAAATCCCTCCTGCACTGTGTGCAAACCTGGTGAAAAACTACAGGAAACGTTTGACCTCTGTATTTGCAAACAAAGGCTACTGTACCAAATATTAACATTGACTTTCTCAGGTGTTCAAATACTTATTTGCAGCTGTATCATACAAATAGTTATAAAATCATACATTGTGATTTCTAGATTTTTTTTTTTAGATTATGTCTCTCACAGTGGACATGCACCTACGATGACAATTTCAGACCCCTCCATGATTTCTAAGTGGAAGAACTTGCAAAATAGCATGGTGTTCAAATACTTATTTACCTCACTGTATGTTTTTATATATTTTTGTCCATGAATATGTAATAAATGATTCCCAATAGTCCATTCTTTTTATTTTACTTCATGCCCCTGAGTGCAAGTTTTGGTTTAATTTTCTATCCCATCAGATTTCAGCTATCACATCACGTACTGCCGTAGGCCAGCATAAATGAACATTGTGGGCTCTTGTTAGATTCACATCCATGTTGCCTGAAGCGGTTGCTTTAACCAATCAGATGGTGATTTGGCCAGAAGTCTACAAAAGGTACAAGATGAACTGAACTTTTCAAGAAAAGCAGGACAAGGTGAGGATTTTTTCCCCATTAAGTTGGTACAAAAAGATTTCAAATTCCCAGAGAAATTGTATTGCATGAAAAAAGAAACAAAAAAATGCACAGAACACCCAGGGTCATTTTATGAATAATATTTGATGCTTAATGGATAATATTGATGCTTTTGCTAGATATGATGTATGTGGGTGGTGCAGCTGTGGGTGCAGTGAAAGTAGATTTGTTGAATTGTGTTCATTGAGTTTCTTGCTTTAATAATGGCATTCGTTCTTGATGCATGAGATACCTGTCTGTGATGCAGCGCTCTGTTATACTGCGTTTTTCTATAATATTGATGGTTTCCAAAGCCATGGTGTCATAATAATGGTATTAAAAGTTGAATTGGTTCAGATAAGACACTACTGAAGGCCTAGGTGTGAAATGCACAGCCTGCCACTGCATGACCCAACAAACCTTGAAAGAGATGGGCTTCTTAAAATTCTCTTACAGTAATTTTTTTTCATCCACTATTCAACTGTATATTTATGTGAGCATTGTACCAAATGCAGAACATCTGAGTTAAATTCAGAGTTCCCCCAGAAACGTATTAAGTGGTATCAAGTTTGTTTAGTCTCTGGCTCGCACTCAGTGTACATTTATACTTATTGTTGTTATTAAAAACATACCCAAAATCTTCTTATGTTTTATGTCCAGCTTCAAGAATTTCTCTTAAAAGGAGAAAATCCTGACAATTCCATATATCGAAGGAGTGAATGAATGAAGGATGGAATGAATGAATTAAGCAGAGCAGTTAAGGAGATTATATCTTTAGAAAATTAAATGTATAACACACACACACACACACACACACACACACACACACACACACACACACACACACACACACACACACACACACACACACACTGCACTTAACTACAAATATGTATTACCCGAATGTTTTTTTTTTTTATTTTAACTGTTTAATCAAAATAATAAAAAATGTGTATCGCATTAATTAAACATTATATCTATTTTTATATAAAACATTCTTTTATGTCAATTAACCAAGCAGGTATTTTATTTAAAATAGTATTAAAATGTAAACTGTTGATGTTAAAAAATGTTATTAATAATAACCTTAGTTAATAAAAACGACAAGCAATTTTATGTTTTGCATTTCTTCTCCCAGCTACACCGAAATTGTACCGAACTATGAATTAAAAAAACTTTGTGTTCTGTTACACCCCTAATGTGCAGTATACCTTATATGTATACAACATATTTTTAGTCTGGTGGAATGGAATAAGGTTGTGTAAAAATGTTAACTGTTTTCAACAGCTTTGTGGTTTATATACAATAAACTACATTGTTGAAAGGATAATATTGGTCTATTTTTCAATGATCGATCTGTTCAACTGCTATACCTATACTGACCTACAGGAGGAGGTGTTCTCAAAGAAGCACAGTGTGGGTCTGAATTCTGCTCTGATTCTATTCAGTAACAAAAAATTCCTGTATTTTAAATTTAGTAATAAGAAAAAGGCATCAATGCGTATGTTTATTACATTTAGAGACTGTGAATGAAGGCTCATACTTTAAAACAATATTAAAATATGTATCATTTTGCTATAGTATAATCAGTGTTGTGCTAGTTACTAAAAAATAGTAACTAGTTACAGTTACTCGTAACTTCATTCAAAAAGTAACTTAGTTACTTTGTTGATTACTTACACCAAAAAGTAATGTGTTACTATTAAAAGTAACTTTTTAGTTACTTTTTTAAAGAACCTTCTTTAATGTTCCCATTAATGCCCTTTTATGCGTTATGGTCTATAAAAACACAAAACTGACTTAAACACAAAGTAATTTTTGAACAGTATTATATTTAAGTAAGACCAGCACAAACTGAATATATCACAAGGATTTCTGAAATAAATAACAAAACAAGCTGAATAATATATTCACAATCAAAAACTAAAGTGGCTTCTGCTGTTGTGTTGAGCTCTTAAAAATGTTCCTTTCACAGCTGAAGTATGAAAACTATCAACAATGTACAGCAGAACACCAGGTTAGCTTCTAGCTTCTAGCTTCGTCGAGGCGTGGAGTTTCTGGAGGTGCTGTTTATCGCAGTAGATACGAGCTTCGAACCAGAAAGACACAGCTTACATTTGACTAAAAAGTTTTTGTCTTTATACTCAACTAAAGTGAAATAATGAGCATATTTCCACTTTGAGAAACTCGTCTTGCTCTCGCCTCGACTCGCCATTACTGCCACACAGACCTGAATAAACGGAGACACGCCCACAGTGCGTCTTCTTCGTGTTTACAGTGGTTCATTCACCAATACTAAAATGCGATGCTGCTGTAAGCAGGTTAGACTGTAGTCTACACTTCAGCCAAAATTCATTCATTTATAAAAGTAACGGGTAACGCACCATACGGTAACGGTAACGAAGTTACTTTATTTTTAAAAGTAACGCGTTACAGTATTAGTTACTGTCAAAAGTAACTTCGTTACTAGTAACACGTTACTGCCCAACACTGGTATTAATTGCAATTACAGAAAAGAAAGGCACTGTATACATGCCACATGTAATTTACAGCACATAGAGTTTCATTCTTGCATATCCCAGTGATGCTAGAAAGCTGGGTTCAGAGCACATGATCAGCAATGATACATCACCCCTGGAGCACGGAGGGTTAATGGCTTTGCTAAGGGGCCCAAAGCGTGGCAGCCTGGCAATACCAGGGTTTGAAATCCTGACCTTATGATCCATTACCCAGAGCCTTAACCCAACACCCTTAACTACTCTGTCTGTCTATCTGTCACTTTCTTTCATTTTTTCTTTGTCTTAATGTTTGTCATGTTTGTAAAGTATCCATTTCACATGCAAATGTTCTATATCTATAGCCATTGTGTGCGAATATGGTGTGTATGTATGTATGTATGTATGTATGCATGCATGCATGCATTTGTATTGTATGTGTGCATATGTGTGTATGTCTATGATGTGTGGTTATATAGAAAAATGGCCAAATACATTAGTAAGTAAACAGCTATAGTGCAGATCTTCTAAAGAAGACTGTGTAATGGCATAAATATCAAATAGTGTGTTTCCTTCTCCAGTAAAAGTAATAATATATTTTTAATGACGACTTAATATTTAAAAAAGCAAAGCACCATACAATCTGTCCTTCTTTACAGTTCAATTATTTTTAAGAAAAAAAAAAACTGTGCATCTTAAACTGCACAGCTGTACTTTATCGTGAAGGAATTGTGTCAAACTAACAAGGATGGGTTTAGATAACAAAGAGAGAACACGAACATTTTGGAAGTTAGATTTTTTTTATTTATCTGGTTGTCATACCATTTTACACCAGCAGGCCATACCAAAGACCAGGACAAAGGCAGTTAATATGACTGATTATTTAATCTAAATGGATAATCTACTTAATTATCAAGCTTTTGAAAACCAATCTCAAACATGCTGCTCTTTGCCTTAGTGTTGAAAAATGGCTCTGAAGAAGGTCTCCATGAGGAATAATTATTAATCCAGGCTTGTCACAGCCACAACCTTTTACTTGCTGAGATCAGGCATTATTTTTACTAAGTTTGACCAGTGCAACTACCATCTTGTGTACATATGCAAAGGTAAAAAGCAGAAGAAGTCTTTTTGTAACCTTAGAAGTCATTATAAAAGCTTAGTAATATTTGGTTGACTAATAATAATATTAATTTTCTTGCTTTTGTGTATGATTTTCCTAAACATTATCAGCAGATATTAGAGCTTATTTGTAATAATCAAATAAAAGACAAATCTTGAGTTTGTTTTCTAAGAGGCTCCACTCCTCCAGATGTCCACTGCAAGCTTGACATCAAGACAGAGGAGTGTCTCAGGTTTGAGATTCAGAAATGAGCTTTGATGCAGGGAACAGGGTACAAATAATATACTTCCCCTCAGGCCTCAGATGCAATGTAACAATAAAATGCACACACACGTATCACCTGTGCAACTCTAAAATTTCCTGGTCCCGGGTTCTGGCCATACACTGCAAGTGATGGGAATGAAGCAATGTTTGCCAGTCTCTGATGGGAACCTTTGATACAGATGACAGACTGTTTTTCCAAAGTGCTTCCACTGTTACACTGACTAAACACACTACACCCGAGAAGACAACCCCAGTGGTTGTCCATTTCATTAGAAATGATTTGTTTACAGGTATTGAGGATTTTCAAGAAGTTCTATAAAATTCAGCAGCACAATCATGAAGTTTGCATTCTGACCATAGTTTGTGCTGATTTCATTGAATATGAAATTTAAGAAATCATTATAAAGGTATAAACTGACATTTGATTGCATTATTTGATTGATTTTGTTTTTGGTGCAACCCTTTTTTTTTTCAAGTTTAATAGTGAAAATCCTTCTTTTTTAAATTTACATATAAGCACATGGAGCACATGGAGAGGACAAATTCATAATAGTAGTGTTTTTCTCAATGTTAGGATTTTATGTAATTAATATTATTTAAGCAATAAATTAGTATTAATTACTGCAAATATTTTAGTCGATGAAATACATTTTTATGAAAATGGAAAATCTTCAACCTGGCAAACATGCAACACTACACAGATGTTTTGTTAGTGCAAATAGCATGCCCTCATAATAGTTTCGACTTTAAAATTTTCCTCTAGTTTCTAGCAGTCTGTCTAAAATACCTACAACAATTATTAAAGCCTACTTGAAATTAGCTGGAAGCCTGCAGTTTCAACCAAAAAAGATTATTTTATATTATACTGTATGTATCCATACAGTGTATAGTGTTATATTGTAAAACAATGTTGTTTTTATAAAAATGCCAACACATGACATGAAAAGCATTTTAACAATCATTAAAAAATAATACAGAAACATGAATACTAACCAGAATCAACTAACTGTGGCAAAATAGATTTTTGTTTCATTTTTACTGTGTATGACAGACAATTGCTAGTGAATAGGTATGCTAACAGTGCTAATATAGCAACTTGAGCATTTTAAAAATCCTTATACAGTAATCAAAATCTGTATCAAATTAATGAGGAAATATAGATGTCCATAACTAGATAACCTTAAAAGGATACCTAGAATAGACTAAACTAAAACAGCCAGATTAAATTCCAGTATATTCTTGTTTCCTGTGTTTGGGTGCACCTGTGCTATCTAAAGCTACATCTGATGCACCTGGCATTATTAAATTATTACCTTATTAATTAATACCATTATTTATAAAATTAAACATACTAATGTTCAGTGTCATTGCAAGTTTTGTTTTGAAGTTTAGTAAAAATTCACCAAGCTGTTTGTAGCCTTAGCATTTGAACAAAAAAAGAAAGGTTTTAAAAGGGATATTTTCTTTAACTAATCTAGTTACCTGCTTCAAACAATTTGCTCACAGTATGGTTGCAATTCAATTGTTAAATTCTAGCATGTTTTATTTCCTTTACTTATTTCTTATTTGTTGGTCAAATATACAGTATATAAGTCAATGTAAATGTTTGGGCAATATTAGCCTATAAAAAAGCCCTTTAAAATTACACCTCTAGTTTCCCATCCATTATAGAAATTACCAGGTTCGTATTGTGGATTCACAAAATTTGGTTTGCCATTGCTGATTGACAAAACATATATAGTGATGTTTTCTCCGAACAAAGACAATATTTTATTAGTTATGTACTTTGGAAAAGAGAAAATGCAGTGTTTATCAGGCCTTTAACTGCCCTTAGCTAATAGCAGTCACCATTGGCTTGCTCATTAGGGACAAAAATTTAAATTATAAGGGCTCATAATATAAACGTATACATTCTTTATTACCGCTTTATCTTTGTAAAGCTACTTTGAGACAATGTCCATTCTCAAATGTGCTATACAAATAAAAAAGAAAAGAAAAAACCTAGATAGCTCATTCTGAGCATTCTATAAATAAAATGAGCTATTAAATAAAATATTTTATTCTAATAAAGATAGCTTCCACTTCCTGCTTCTGAGTCTCCTGCACTTCTTTATCTGGTAAAGCTGTTAGCAAAGATCATAGAAACTGTATTTTGAATTGTATTTTAGCTACTACTGTAAATATTATTGCTAAAGGGTTTAGATAAGGACCTTAGAACATGCCAAACATCTGCAAACCAATGAATATTGAGAGTGATGAAACCTTGTGCAGGTGTGAGCAGAGTAAAAACAAAACCAGTCACATGTCCCATTCACTTCTATACAGCTGTCTTTTCTCACCCCTTCACACAGTCCTGGGTGAACATATGGTCGTAAACATTCTTTTTAAACTGCTGGCTCCCTCAAACTCATACCAGACCACCCAGCATTGTATATCGACATCACTACGATCTCAGACCATAAATATGGCAGGCTTGCTTCATGCATGTGAAGAGGTGAATTGTTGGTGCTTCGACTCCTTGTATTTCCATGTGTGCCCATTTAAGACTCTTTAATCTAAACAACTCCAACACCTCCTTTCACTCTGCTTGCTATTAAAATGTCAAGAAAAGCATGGCAGTTCCCTCAAGCTGAACAAAAGTAGACATGAACCTAGAAAATAATGCATCACATTTATTCTTTCCTTAACAGCATGACCCTTTACAAATCAAATAAGGACAACACTGCTCTTAGCTCATTAAAAGACTTTTCCTATTTTTTTTTTAACTGTTACTCAAACTATGCCTCACTAATTTCTTTTTTCTTTCTTTCTTTCTCTCTCTCTCTCTCTCTCTCTCTCTCTCTCTCTCTCTCTCTCTCTCTCTCTCTCTCTATATATATATATATATATATATATATATATATATATATATATATATATATATATATATATATATATATATATATATATATATATATCTCCTCCGCTTGCCCTTGTTTCTCTCTAGGCTGCTTTGAGGTGGTGAGTGAAAGGGGGCGTAGACAACAGCATCAGCTCATGCAGTGTGCATGCTCCTGCAGTAAGGCCTTGTAAGGAATAGAAGCTTTGGAGAGCCTGGATGAGAAGAGCCTGCCAGTCATATTAGAGACAATTTTGACATCTAAGTGGCTATGGGGCAAGTGAGAGTACAGTTTCTTTAGCTAAACTGCCAGCATTAATCTTACTTCTACCTGTTTTAATGTCACGCTGGTAACTGGACCTCACATTATAATAATATTAGGTCTGTCAAGCGATTAAAATATTTAATAATAATTAATTGCACGATTGTCATGATTGTCACTCACGATTAATCACAATTAAATCACACATAATCTGTTTTAAATGTACCTTAAATTAATACTTTTCAAGTTTTTAATACTCTAATCAACATGGGCATGGACAAATATGGATGCTTTATGCAAATGTATGATTATTAATTAAATGTTAAATGTTTTATAGTAATTACGGTGTTTTAAATTATGGAAATCATCAGGACAGCAAACAAAACCTTTGCTATGTTTTCACACAGACGGCTATTGAGGTGATACCGAAGAAACTGTACCTTTCATAAACTTTCATACGGATTACATAATCAGGGAATATTTGTTTTTGACGTGAATTGTTAAAAAGAAGACATTTCGAGCTTAAATATGCACTGAGATTCAGGTCGTTGTGTGTCTGTGTCTGTGAAGAGAGGAGACAGAGATGGCAGAGAGCACCCCTGTCTTTTTTATTTTACATAAGCACAGCATATATTTGTTATTATAAGTGTTTACAAATAAAAGCAGACCCTTTACAGATTGGATCGATGCATTGCTCTCATCTGTACGATCAAAAAAGAGAGAGTCATTTAAGTTTGCATGAGGAAAAAATGACACAAAACACACAGGTGCGTTTGTCGACCACAGAGGGTAAATTATGTGCATCATGGCAGATTAAGCTGCTTGATTTGAGACTTGGCGCATCAGTAAAACAAATGTTTTGTGATTTTTTTTTATATATCTGATCAAAGAAAGGACATTGTGAATAAATGTGTGTTGCATTAAAGGTTTAAATTTTCCCACTTTATATTTATTTCTATTTTTGTTAAAAATGGTCAAACAGAAATGTCTGCTGCATTAATCGCACGTTAATACATTTGTGCCCTTAAAATTCATTTACAGCCCTAATTATTATATTAATACAAAACTAATTTTTAATTTTGTTACCTAATTAATGTATCCAGGCTAAACAACCACAATATAGCATGAGAAAAGATGATGATGATGATCAGGTGATAAGGAATGTCTCTGTTGTCAGTCATATTTAAATCGCTGACTCCCTCTGTCTCATCCATACTGTCCCATATTTCTTGTTGCCTTCTGCCCTGCTCACCTCACCTCTGGTTGAAATAAAAGGAGTGTCAGACTAGGTGAAGTGGCAGGTTTTGTCTTGTTTTCATTATCCTGATGATTGACTTAATGGTCTAATAGGAATGATGTTCTTGCATTTCTTTAAAAGTGAAAACTTTGGCTGCAAGGATTCATCTTTATCCTTTTTTATTCAGTTTTTAACTAGCAGATTTTTGACTAAATGGTGCAGGCAGGTCAGATATTACCACATTCAGAAATCATCTGTTCCACAGATAGAAAAGAAATAAAACAGAATAGTGCAAGGTTGTTATAGAAAATAGTGGTTTGGTACACCAAACGTGAAACAAATCTTTACAGCAACATCAAAGCAAGTGGCATTGTTGACTAATTTTCATCCCTGTTCATCAGAATTTTAAGTTATTTAGTTTATACTGGATAAAGCACCAATTTAGAGGAGACAAGGATTTTTCTTTACTTTTATCGCTCATGAGTTTATTTGTAAATCTAGTAACCCTAGTGGGGTTAAGACCCCTACTTCGGGAATTACTGTTGGTATTGTTTTCTGTGCTGCTATTTACTCAATGAATCCCAGGTCAGATGGTTGCAAGTGATCATGCAACACGTCCCCTTTATGCCCTCAAGGCCCAACAGGCTGGACTGCTAGTAGGGAAAATGGCAACCCACATTATCACTTCTACCTGGGGTTTAATGCATTTACATTGTGTTTGCAAAACAGAGGTGGCTCCTGACCCAAGCTTCTGTATGTTATGGCAAAGACTTTTCCAGGCTACATGCATTGCTGTCTAGCAGGCTAACATTTAGCTGTGGCATTTAACCCTTCCCTCCACCAAATCCTTTCTGGAACTAATATTTTTAATATTCTTATCAGAGGGGTCGAGAAGTGTCGAAGAGAATCGAAGAATCGAAGTGTCTATCCCAGTCTCTGAAAGTTCTCAGATGCCTTTTCTCTTCTTCGGTAGCAGAGAAGATGCTCTTTTTAAAATTTTCCTTCTCTTAAAAACCTTAAATGCTTTTCCTATCACCCTGAACAATCACAGACATTTTCTTTTCTTAGGATCACAGACACTCTCAATCAGTCTTTTTCAAACTCAGAGGACACTCCCATTTAATCTCCCACATAAACAACTGGTTGTCAGGGAACCACCTGCCACGCCCCCTTTGGTGGCTCTCTATGCCTCTGCTCTCCCTAGAGCTCCAGGTTTAATCACGCACACCTAGAGCTCATCATCACTCATGCCTCCACTCTCTCTGGAGCTCCAGGCATAATCACGCTCACTTGGGGTTCATCATCACTCCACCCCGCTTCTATATAAGCTCCTCATTCACTCCCAATCCCCGTTCGTTATTGTATGTGTTGGACTTCTGTGTTTCTGTGTCCTGATTTCCACACAGGACTCTATTTATCCGTTTCATCCGGACTCCTCAATCTTGTATCGGCTGCGCTTCTTCTCCCCGCGCATCTCGGGTCAGCTACGCTTCCCCAAAACGCACCTCGGACTCTCTTATTAAATCATTAAACCTGAGTGAGCTTATTCCGGCGTCCACCTCCTGTTTCACTCGCACCCTGACAGAATAACGAACCCCTGAAAAGGAATATACAAAAAAAAAAAAAAAAGGGAGATTTTGGGAAGGAAAATGATCGGATTACCGCCGTGGTCCCGGCGCGAACCGAACCTCGAAGGTAGGATCTGCTCTGCCGCGATAAAGCTGTCGTTTCACGCGGATCATGCTCAGCAGCGCTACGCCCCTGTGATGACGTCATGGATTTCCCAGCTCGCTTCTCCGGCGACAGGGCTGAGTGGGGTGGGTTTATACGGCGCGTCAGTGATCACATGGATCTTTATTCCTCCTTTTATCCCACTGAAGTAGGTAAAATCGCGCTCCACATTTCTCTACTGTCTGGAGAATCCCTCTCTCTGGCCCATAATTGTGGAGCGCGTCTGGAGGCGAATTCGGTTCGTGCGCCCGGTTTATCCGGCTTCTCACCAGGGAACTAGGGATGGTCACCGCGGATCTCCACCATCTTTCTCCCGCTCCCGAGAGCACAGATCCACTCCAGTGTTTCCCGGAGAGCTTGGTTCTGCACCAGATTATCCCGGAGAGCTCCGCTCCGTCCCAGGACCTCTAGGGGATCACCACCCTGCTCCAGGCCCTGCTTCAGGCCCTCCAGGATGGCACCCCTTCGCTCCAGGACCTCCAGGAGATCTCCGACCTGCTCCATGTCCTGCAGGACGGCTCTGCTCCGCCCCGGGGCCTTCAGGAGATCCTTACCCTGCTCCAAGACCTCCAAGAGAGCACAGCTCCGCTCCAGTGTGCCCATGAGAGCCCAGCTCCGCTCCTGGAACTCCAGGAGAGCCCAGCTCCGTTCCAGGACCTCCAGGAGAGCCCAGCTCCGTTCCAGGACCTCCAGGAGAGCCCAGCTTCACTCCAGTGTGTCCCTGAGAGCACCCCTCTGCTCCAGTGTGTCCCCGATAGCACCTCTCCGCTCCAGTGTGTCCCCGAGAGCACCTCTCCTCCTCCTTCATGCTGGAAATCACTCCGCTCCAGACCTCCCTGGTGGGCGTCAATCCGCCCCTGATCACCGCTGAGGGCATCACTCGGTCTCTGGTCTCTGCTGTGAAGGCTGCTCAGCCTCTGGATTCTGCTGCGGGCACAGCTTGGTCCCTGTCCTACACCGTAGAACATCTCTCCGCCTCTGGCCTCCGCGATGAGCTACGCGCCATTTCGGACCTCCGCTGGGAGCATGTTTCCGTCCCTGGACGGACACCAGGATCCCTCTGAGTGCCCTGGCCCTCCGAGCGTCTGTGGGTTTGGGGCGTCAGGTGCCACCCCTCGGGGGTTATGTCAGGGAACCACCTGCCATGCCCCCTTTGGTGGCTCTCTATGCCTCTGCTTTTCCTAGAGCTCCAGGTTTAATCACGCACACCTGGAGCTCATCATCACTCATGCCTCCACTCTCTCTGGAGCTCCAGACAAAATCACGCTCACCTGGGGTTCATCATTACTCCACCCCGCTTCTATATAAGCCCTCATTCACTCCCAATCCCCGTTCGTTATTGTATGTGTTGGACTTTACGTGCGGTCTATGTTTCTGTGTCCGGATTTCCACACAGGACTCTATTTATCCGTTTCATCCGGATAAATAGAAGCTGCGCTTCTCCTCCCCGCGCATCTCGGGTCAGCTAGGCTTCTCCAAAAAGCACCTCGGACTCTCTCAGCCGAAGGACTACCGTGTGCGTGCGTGAGTGAGTGTGTGTGCGCGTCTGTGTGTGTGTTTGTGTGTATCTCGCTCTCTCATTCTCATCATTAAACCTGAGTGAGCTTATTCCGGCGTCCGCCTTCTGTTTCAATTGCACCCTGACACTGGTACTGTACATTTTCAGTACTGTACATTTACATTTCAGCATTTAGCAGACTCCCTTGTCCACAATGACAAAAGTACAAAAGTGCTTTCAGTCTCTATCAATTGATAAATCTACACTGGAATGCTAGATAGCCATCTTAAGATAAATCAGTCTACAACTCTTTTTTTATTTTTTATTTTAAATTATAAACAAAGTAAACTTAGAAAGTGTTAGTTTAAGTATTTCAGGAAGAGGTAGGTCTTCTCCTTGTCGCTTGAAGATAGACAGGGTGCCCGCTGTTCGGACATCTAGGTAAGGTTATTCCACCACCTTGGTTCCAGAACAGAGAAGGTGGTACCAGTCGAGCAGTGCTGGAGGATCTCAGGCAGTGTGGTACAGTACTAGGAATGATGAAGTGTCAATGTTAAGATGGTGCTGGTCCAATTTTGGCTTTGTAGGTGAGCATAAGTGTTTTGAATCTGATACGTGCAGCCAGTGGAGGGAGCGCAGCAGTGGGGTGGGGTGGAAGAACTTGCGCAGGTTAAGCACAAGTCGTGCAGCTGCATTTTGCATCATTTGCAGTAAATGAATAGCATTCAGAGGTCGACCTGCCAGCAGAGAGATGCAGTGGTCCAGTCTCGAAATGACAAAAGAATGAACAAGCACCTGAGCAGCCTGTGTGGACAGAAATGGTCAAATCCTTCGGATGTTGTAGAGAAGGAATCCACATGAATGAGACACATTACCAACATGTGAGGAGGACAGTTGATTGTTCATAGTTACCCTAAGGTTGCGAGCAGTGGCTAAAGGGGAGAGCAAAAAGTTATGAAGGGTTATTTTAAGATCCTGAACTGGAGATGAATCACCTGGAATGACCAGCAGTTTGGTTTTGCTAGGGTTGAGCTTTCGTTGATGAGAACTAATCCACGAAGATATGTCCATCAAGAATGCTGATCTGAGCAGAAGCTCTGGTATCTGGTAGGCTCCATATTAACATACACTTCTCCAAATCCACTTCATCCTTACTTTCAGCCTCTTCCTTATTCAGCCTAACTCAATCCCTTATTACTAATCCCAACCACTTATATCTACAGAAATACACTGCCCCTCACAGTCATGTGTGGTCATCCTTCCTCTGTATAGAAAATTATACATAAAAGCCTCACTTCTGCATTACCTTATGCAATGATTTCTAAGAAACACTCAGTTAGAAAATTAGAACAGTAAATTAGATTCATCTACATTTGCAGTACTGTATGACACATTCTCAACCCACATTACTCCAATTATATACATTTTTGTAGATTTCTTGTACCATGGGCTGTACCTGCTAGCTTAATATCCGCCTTCTCTGACATTTATTTCATATGAAAATGTGATAAACCAATAACTGCTTTGATTTTCGACTTTTAAAATTGCTGCATAACTGTGCTGATATAACACAGACTAAGACAAGAATAAACCCAGTATAAGACAGTAGAGAGAGACATCCTAGAATTGGAAAACGGCTTCATCAGTGTTAGAGAAGGCCAGGAAAATGCTGTACAGTACCCCACAGGCAAGGAGTTTGTACTCTAGTATCATACAGAAGTGTGCATCATTTCATTCTGGATGAATAGTAAATACTTGGCTTGTGTACTAGCGTCCAGGCATGAAGAAATGGCAGTGAAGAAATCCTGCTGTTTGTTTCCATTGGAGAGATGGCCACTGGCAGCATTTACCAAACCTCTACGCCACAACACAAGGGGCTTACACACTGATTTCCTATACTCTTGTAAGTACGTACCAAATAAAATATATGTACTGAATGTTTCAGCTTGGAATTACAATTTAAGTGTAGTAGCAAAATAACAATGTCTGCATGAGGTCTGATTACAACAGATTATTTTGCAAAAAGACAAAAATAATAATATTTTCCACTGTCACTGTTCTATTTTAAACTTATATACACAGTTACTCAGACTAATCTAGGGCTGCTCTTGACCTATATTGAGCATGCTACACAGTCTTTTGTGCTACTGGGAATCTCAAAGGGCCTCAAAGGTAGACAGATGACTTATGTCTTTCATAAATTAATATAGCTCTCATTGTTCATGCAAATCAATAGTAATTAAACAATTTACAAGGCATTTGTACTAGTAAAGATTGACAATATGGGGAAAATGCTGTAGAACACATATCACTAATAAATGTTAAACAAGCATTTTTTGTAGTGGCTGAAAATTTATTTTTTAATTATTAGTTAATACAGCAAGTAAGCTATGTGGGTTAAACAGCACAGAAAATTTCATATAGTGGACACAGATTTGGAAATTTTTGCATTGGTCTTTAAATTGCACTCTAGCTAGCTATGTAGAAAAATGTTCTGGAAGCAGACTTTTCCCAGCTAACAACTGCTATATTACAGAAAATACATGTTTAGAGAGTCAATAAGATAAAACTGCCTAAGCAGCCTAGTGTCAAATGTTTTGCGCTCACAATGTTTTGATTACTAAATGAAAACCAAGAACAGCACCTTGTTTCTTTTTTATTATTATTATCAATACATGAAATAAACATGAAATATTTTACATATGTAATACTGTAGTCAAAATCTGTCATGTACTTAATGTTTGTGCCACGTTTACATCCAAATGACCACAAAGACACATCTGAGACACTAGAAAACACCAGGTTATAAATTACTGATCATCCATTTCAGTAGAAGAATCATACAATAAAATATAATGTGCAGATGCCACACATTAACACATCACAGAAAAGCCACCTGAAGGTGATTCTGCCTTTGGACTAATGTAAAGTTTTCTACTATACTTCAAAACAGTTAATCTGGTTTAATTTCCCAGGACCATATAAGTGTAGAGTCTTTATATGAAGCGTGCTAAAAAATATCCAAAATAAGAGATCTTAACTCACGGACTAATCATCTCAGAGGAAGCTGAGTCATGGTACAAAATAGACCTCAAATGATTAGATGTAACAGTGTACATTGAAACATAAATCAGGGTGAATAATGGCTGTATACTTTTCCAGGGCCACACAGAGATCTGCCAATGAGGTAAATGCGTGGTGTTTTTTCCACTCTTTTTACTGAGTGTGACATCAGTGTCAGGCTAAGTGGAAGCTCTGGCCAGGATGTGATTGGGTTATAGAGCTTTAATGGTCTGGCCTGTGGAGAGGCTACATTAACCCCACATGCTGCAATCCACACAGCCACAGGGCTTATTATATCCCCTGTACTAATAAGAGTGGGTCTGGTGTCCCAAAGCAGCATAATAGAGAACAACAGAAACCCAAGCATAGACGTGTTTATACAAAGCTAACAGCATGCATATATTTAAATACACCTACTACATACAAATGTTATATTTGGTTTACATTACTATCCAGATTTACATTACACGACAGAAAACATAATTTATTGGTTATTCTAAATATCTTTTTCAGTCACCACAAGACATTATACACAAGTATTTCTCATTCCTCAGAAGGAGAACATGTTTGCTTCCACATAACACCTAGAGTACCTGAATTAGGATGAATCTCACATTGTTGACTGCTTGGTACAGATATGTTGGGAGGTGGAGAAACATTACCAATGATACTTTGAAAACAAAATAGCAGTTTGATATAAATTCATTTCATAGTAATTATTACAAAATACTGAAATGCAACTGAACGGTGAATAAGGAATAGACAACATTTTTGTGATGAAAGACAAAAGGGACACTTTGTGACCCATACTAAGTAGCAGCTGTGCTTTATCAGGATCCTACTAAAAATCATGCATGCAGTGTCTTATAAAGCTGCTTCAATAAATCATCCTGTTTTTTTTGTTTTTGTTTTTTACTTTTTTTTTACTGATTTTAGTAAAAGAAGAAAATAAAAAAGGTAAAAAGACACAAAAGTTACTTAGTAAAACATAACTCAAAGCTTCTTTTGTTTGGGATTGAAAAACGAGATGGACTGTCCATCTTCATGAATCTGTACAGAAATTGTATCTTGCTAGATCTGCCTGACTGATTTCTGGTGTAACCATGGCGACATGAAAAGGTAATGACGCAGCTGAGCAGTCCTTCAGGTATTACTCAGTGTGTAGATGTTGCATTATTTTTTTGTTTTATTTCATATAATTTTTGTCTTGGTTAGCAGTTTCAGTTCGAGGGTAGGTTTATGGAGCTAAGCAATTAATCCTATTTGCAGAAACATCATCGCTTACATCACATCGACCCACTGTATGGCCAACTGACCATCTTTCTACTATTGTGTAGGATTGGTTGACCCCAATACTAACAGATGTTTTACTCTCAAAATCAATGATCAATGTTATAAGAAAATCTACTTTAAATAAATAAATAAATAAATAAATAAATAAATAAACAAATAAATAAATAAATAAATGAGTGTGTGTGTGTGTGTGTGTGTGTGTGTGTGTGTGTGTGTACAAAATTGCTATTTTGTTAGATACAGCTTAAAGTGAGTAAGCAGCAGAGTCTAGCACGACCGCCTGACAGACTGTTCTAAAATGCTTTAATGTTTTTTCAATAGATAAAATGGAGAACGACTTTTTATGTGCCAGTGTAGCAGATGAGTGCTTAATCAGGAGACTTAAAATCAAATTAACTATAAATTAATTAACTGAGCAGATCAAAACTAATTAAAATTATATTGCTTGATCACATAGATTATATCTTACAAACACATTACAATTTCATGGCCTTGATTTATTATCTTGCGTTTTCATTCAATTGTGTGCTGTAACTGTTGGAGCATGAAAGCTATAAAAATCTAATCAAGTGCTATTTTACAAGCATTTATATTCTGTGTTGATTTTTTTCTATCTTATTATATTTGACAGGAAAGGAAACATACCTGAAGCCAGTGCATAGTCAAAGTCTAAATATGTGCAAATTTCACAGCATAAATATTGACCTAGCAATTAGACTCAAGTCACCAATTTTCAAGTATGGCCCATGCACTTAAACTCATGCAGTAATTTAAAATGAACCTCAAATTTGTGAACTGAATTGAATATGTAGTTCCTATAGACAATTTGGCATTTTTCATTAATACTTACTATAAAGCGCACCCTTGTATAAGCTGCACCCACTGAATTTTACAAATATTGTTATTTTTAACATAATTAGCCGCACCTTGTGTATGAGTCTACACTAAAACTAATGAACTTTGGGAGACTGAAGATTATGCGCTCATTATTTTCTGATGCTCATTTCTAAGTTTCTTTGACTAACCCATAACGCTGTTGCCAAGAAAAATAAAAAAGCACGCGTTTTGGAAACCTCTCTGTGCTTATATGATTTAATTTGCAACTGGAGTTAGCGAGCTCTTATATCTGAACAGTAGCCGACCAAGAAAGTCATTGTTCACTGTCTTCCTCCTTCCTTTCACAACTACTGTATTTCTGTCTGGAGTTTATCTTTTGGCTTGTTGTGCGTTTAAAAATCAACACCGGTGAATTTTTCTCCCGATGCTGTGCAGCTCAGAACACAGGTGAGGTGCGTTTTTTTGTTTCCGTTCGAAAATTTCATTGGTCTAATGTTATGTTGCCCAGTTTTTTGGCTTGAAGTTTGTGAAACTGGATGCAGAAAAACTAGTTAATGCTTTTGTTGCATCTAGATTAGACTACTGTAATGCTTTATTGTCTGGGTGTTTAAGTAAGTGCATAAATAAGCTTCAGTTACTTTAGAAAGCAGCTGCAAGAGTCCTCACTAGATCTAGAAAATAGTATGCACTGGCTCCCAATTAATCTTGCATTGATTATAAAATACTACTACTGACGTATAGAGCACTTCTCGCACCTCAGTATCTGAGTGAACTTCTGTACCACAATGATCCTCCATGCCTATTTAGATCAAAAGTTGCAGGCTATTTGTTGGTACCTCAAATAATGAAGACTACAGCAGGGGGCAGATCTTTCACTTATAAAGCAGCACAGTTATAGAACAGCCGTCTAATTAGTGTTAGGGACTCAGACACAGTCTCAATGTTCAGGTCGAGGCTGAAAACCTATTTATTTAGTCAAGCCTTTTATGAGTATGTTTTTCTTAGGTGAAGGAGCCTATTTGGAGGGATCATGGATATAGAGTGTTCAGTGAACTGGGATATTTGTATGCTGTCATCCCCTCACTCTTACATGTTCACTCAGGTTTGTTGATGGTGGTGTGGCTTGCCGGAGTCCCCAACTGCACAGTGTCCTTTACTTTCATACAACAATAAGGGTACTTAATAATCTATATCCTTCTCTCCCTGTCACCCCTCTTCTCTCTCTCTCTCTCTCTCTTTCTCTCTCTCTCAGTCAAGTTAAACATGCTCCTTAGGTTCTAGGGACAACTGTTCCCACCCCTCTCCTCTCCTTGGATCTGCCTGCTTTATCCTGGCCTGCCACTGGATAGTGTTCTCTTTGATTGGAGGCAACTCTGTGCAGCAGGGGATGGCTTCTCATCAACACCCTGGGGATCCATAAAATTACGGAGTAAGAACAGGAACTCTGAGGATTTGGATTTGGACTGTAATTAATGTCAACAGTCTGCTACACTGACTCAGGACTACAGTTTGTATCTGATCACCATCACTGCCCACCTCAACATCGTTCATCTGTAATAAATGGATATTCGGTGCCACCCAGATGAGGATGGGTTCCCTCTTGAGTCTGGTTCCTTAAAGGTTCCTCCAAGGTTTCTTTCTTAGGCCAACTCAGGGAGTTTTCTCGCTCATCAGGTACAAACACATATAATGAACATCTTATTCATTCTTTATCCCCACATTATTTTCATTGTTTAAAGCAGTATACAAATAAAAATGTATTGAATTTAATTTAATTAATACTGTTACCCAAACAACTGAGCAGGTTATATTTGGTAGCTGGAGCTTTTTCATTATATACTAGTAGACTAAAATTTCATGACATACTAGCATAATAGCATCTACACATATGCCAAATTTAATAGACACACCTTCTGTATAATTGTTAAAACTGTACATGGTCATTGAACAGTTAGAAACTTTATAGTAGTTTAAACTTTTTCTATATTCTTCTTGTTCTGTCCTCCTCATCTCAACCCATCAATTCAAACCAACTACAAGCATGTCTTCCTTCACCACATCCATAAACCTCCTTCTTGGCCTTCCTCTTTTCCTCCTTCCTGGTGGCTCCATCCTCAACATGCTCCTACCAATATACCCCTACTCTTGCAGATACCCTTCTATTATAAATCACTCCTGCCACACTTTTCTTCACTTTTCTAAAACACTCTCCATTACTTTGCACTGCACTGACCCCAGGTACATGAACTCTTCCACCTTATCCACCTCTTCTAAAATATTCTTTCTCTAAATCCACAAAAACCCAATGCAACCCCTTCTGACCTTCTCTATACTTCTCCAACAAAATTCTCAAAGCAAATAATGCGTCAGTGGTGCTCTTCCTCGGCATAAAACCATACTGTTGCTCACAAATAATCACCTCTTCTCTCAGCCTGGCTTCAACTACTCTTTCCCATAACTTCATGGTGTGACTGATTAACTTTATTCTCCTGTAGTAACTGCAGGTCTGCACATTTCCCCCTATTCTTATAAACCGGCACCAGAACACTCCTTCTCCATTTCTCAGGCATCCTCTCACCTTCCAAGATTTCGATAAACAATCTGGTAAAAAAACTCCACTGCCATCTCTCCTAAACATCTTCATGCTTCTACCAGTCCAACTGACTTTACACTCTTCATCCTCTTAAAAGCTGCTCTCACTTCCTCCTTACTAATTCTATCCACTTACTGCTTCACCATCTCCACATCATCCACCCTTCTCTCTCTCAATGTTCTAGTTGTTTAGCTGCTCAAAATACTCCCTCCACTTTCTCAACAAACTCTCCCTTTTCACCTGCTGCCGCATCTCCTTGTATTCCTACCTACTTTTCTAATTTCTCTGGTGATTCCAATTCTGTTTCTTTTTCTCCTTATGCTCTCAAATCAAATCAAATTAAATCAAATTTTATTTACGCATACATACAGGGTACGACATGCAGTGAAATGCTCTCCTGCACATCCTTATTTTACCACCATGTCTCTGTCTTCCTTTCTATTTCCAGATGTCACACCAAGTACCTTTCTAGCTGTCTCCCTTATTACTACTGCAGCGGTTGCCCAATCATCCAGCACCTTTTCACAACCACCGAGCCCCTGTCTGACCTCTTCTCACACTACAGTCTTCCTCCTTCATTGTCCACCATCTTATTCTTCTTTCAGTCCTCTTTCTCCTCCTATTCTTCTTTACCTCCAAAGACATCCTACAGACCACCACCCGATGCTGTCTAGCTACACTGTTTCCTGCCAACACCTTACAGTCTCCAATCTCCTTCAGGTTGCATCTCCTGCATAGAACATAGTCCACCTGTGTGCATCTTCCTTCACTCTTATATGTCACCTTTTAGAAACATCTACCACCATCTGCCCTTACACATTTCTCTCCTTAAGGCCAAACCTACCCATCACCTCCTCATCACCTCTGTTCCCTTCACCTACATGCCCATTAAAGTCTGCCCCAATTACCAATCGTTCTTTTCGAGGTACACCTTCTACCACTTCATCTAACTCATTTCTGAATTTTTCCTTCTGGCCCATCGCGCAACCCACTTGTGGAGCATAAGCACTGATGACATTTATCTTTACCCCTTTAACTTCCAGCTTCACGTTTATGACTCTATCAGAAACTCTCTTCACCTCCACTAAACTCTTACTGTACTCTTCCTTCAGGATCACCCCTACACCATTTATTTTTCCATCCACACTATGATATAACAGTTTGAACGCTGGCCTTACTCCCTTTTTACTTAGTCTCCTGAACACACAACATATCTACCTTTCTCCTTTCCTATGTACAATGCTTATTGTTTTCATTGCTGTCAGACACACTAGCCAGTTTCTCATCAGCTGGATATTTTTTGTTGCTTGTTGACATTGAAATGCTTAAAGATAAAAAGCAGCACACTTGACTCTCTTTTACCAGCAACACACACTACTATTCCTGTCACTGCTGTACTGATGGTCCACAACTGTCATCTGTGATCATATGGAGATCCATGTATATCAATCTACATTTGTGTTATGGTTCACTTTTACACAGTTTTACACCTTTAGACCCTTTTTATTCTGTGACATTTTACATAGCTTTAACAAGGTAGTGCTTTGGCAGTCAACCACAACAGTAGATTGTGGCAGAGCAAAAAGATAAAAAAATAGCTTTGGCTTACTTATGCAAAAGAGTAATGAAATTAATAGTTCAAGATCTGACTATCCACCTTTTTTCTAAGCAGACTACAACTACTAATACTAATAATAGTAATACTTTTACAGTCTTGTACTACAGTCTTATGAGCAGGATGACTATCCTAAAGCTCAAAGTGAAATTATATTGTTTTTTTTGGTTTACCAGGCTACATTGAGTATGAATTTTTGTGGATATGTAGCTCAACATTCTATGGCTTTGTGCCTGTTCACAAACCCCTTTTTGCTTAAGTTACTTGTGTTGCTTTTGGCTTCCATAATATTGGTAAAATTCAAATGGCCTGCATCATTGATCTCATAAATACTCTATAATCTGTACCGTCTGCTAATTCATATAAGTACACACATAAAAAGTTGTATCTCTCCATATTTTATACAGCAACAGGACACAATAGTTACAATTATGTAGTTACACTGCATCAGAAAAGGGGTCTCCCAGGCACACACACATATGTATATACACACACACACACACAAACACATACATGTATGTATATATATATATATATATATATATATATATATATATATATATATATATATATATATATGTGTGTGTGTGTGTGTGTGTGTGTGTGTGTGTGTGTGTATATACACACACACACACACACACACACACACACACACACACACACCCCAAAACTTTGGTCTGTACTGTATATGTATGTATGTATATGTATGTATGTATACATATATATATATATATATATATATATATATATATATATATATATATATATATATATATATACATACATACATATACAGTACAGACCAAAATTTTGGACACACATTCAAAGAGTTTTCTTTATTTTCATGACTATGAAAATTGTAAAGTCACACTGAAGGCATCAAAACTATGAATTAACACATGTGGAATTATATACATGTATATACAGTGCCCTCCACAATTATTGGCACCCCTGTTTAAGATGTGGTCGTGGACTTCTAAAATTCTCCTTTTTAAAACAACATAGAACCCAAATGGAAAAAAAGAGAAAAATCCAACCTTTCATTTAAGTACATTACTTTGGTGGTAAAAAAATCACACATTTAGAAAAAAAAAAAAAACTTGAAATCATGTGTGCCACAATTATTGGCACCCCTGATGTTAATACTTTGTACAACCTCCTTTTGCCAACAAGACAGCACTTAATCTCCTCCTATAACATTTCACAAGATTGGAGAACACAGAGAGAGGATTTTGACCATTCTTCTTTGCACAATCTTTCTAGATCATCCAGTGTCCTGGGTCCTCTCTTATGCACTCTTCTCTTTAGCTCGCCCCACAGGTTTTCGATTGGGTTGAGGTCTGGGGACTGAGATGGCCATGGGAGGACCTTGAGTTTGTGACTGCTGAACCACTTTTGTGTAGATTTTGCCACATGTTTTGGATCATTATCCTGCTGAAAGACCCAATGACGACCCATCTTCAGCTTTCTGGCAGAGGCCATCAGGTTTTTATTTAAAATATCCTGGTACTTCAAAGCGTTCATAATGCCATGCACCCTAACAAGGTTCCCAGGGCCTTTGGAAGAGAAACAGGCCCACAGCATCACAGATCCTCCACCATACTTCACGGTGGGCATGAGGTGCTTTTCGGCATACTCATCTTTTGTTTTACGCCAGACCCACTTAGAGTGTTTGTTGCCAAAAAGCTCAATCTTAGTCTCATCTGACCAAAGCACACGATCCCAGTTGAAGTCCCAGTACCGCTTAGCAAACTCCAGGCGTTAACGTTTGTGAGTGTTAGTGAGAAAAGGCTTTTTCCTTGCATGCCTCCCAAACAGCTTGTTGGCATGTAGAGAGCGTCTGATGGTTGTTTTGGAGACTCTGTGACCCCAAGATGCCACTCTTTGATGCAATTCTGTGACGGTGAGCTTGGGAAATTTTTTTACTTCTCTTACCATCCTCCTCACTGTGCGTTGTGGCAAGATAAACTTGGGACCTCTTCCAGCCTTGTTTGTCACTGTTCCAGTTGTTTTAAACTTCTTAATGATTCCTCTGACTGTAGATACCGCAAGTTAAGGCGAGTGGCTATTTTCTTGTAGCCATTGCCTGACTTATGAAGGTCGACACATCTGCCTTACTTGAATGGTGTGTTCTCTTGTCTTTGCCATGTTGACAAATGGGTAAGAGAATTAGGCCTCTGTGTCACGTCATATTTATACCCCAGGGAAACAGGAAATCATGAATTACTAATTAAAAGTCCCTAGATACCCTGACCAACCTTAGCAACTACAGAAAAATATATTTAAAAAAATTTTCAGAGGAACTGTTAGGGGTGCCAATAATTGTGGGACACATGATTTCAAGTTTTTTTTTTTTCTAAATGTATGATTTTTTACCACCAAAGTTATGTACTTAAATGAAAGGTTGGATTTTCTCTTTTTGCATTTGGGTTCTATGTTGTTTTAAAAAAGGAGAATTTTAGAAGTCCACGACCACATCTTAAACAGGGGTGCCAATAATTGTGGAGGGCACTGTATATATGTATGTGTGTGTGTGTATATATATATTTATGTGTGTGTATATATATATTTATGTATGTGTATATATATATTTATGTATATATATATATATATATATATATATATATATATATATATATATATATATATATATATATATATATACAGCGGAACCCGTTATGTCGATGTCCTAGGGGTCGCCAAAAGCATTGAGGTAACCGATGATCGAGATAAACGAAAATCAAAATGGCGGCAATATGTTAACGTGCTTGAAATTTCATGATGTGCGTTAATAAATGAGAATGTGCATGCACGTGTTTTTGAAGGGTTTTTTTACACAACAGCGTTGCCGCGATTTGTTTGATGAAGGCATGCTATAAAAATACATACAGTACATGTTTATCTGTCAGGAATACACCTGCCATGCCCCCTTCGGCCCCCTTCAGCGTGTCAGGTGTTTTCTCCGCCGCTTTCTCTGAAGCTCCCGGCTTCAATCGCGCACATATGGTGCTCGTTTATCATCATCACCAGCTCCTATTTAAGCTTCCACACTCTCACTGTCCGTTATTGTTGGTATATGTTGGTTCACGGCGGTCGTTGTTATCGCTCATCCGTTTCCCGGTACGTGTCTTCCTACCGGCACTCTCTTAACGGCTGCTCTTTTCTTCCCAAAGCCGCGCCGCGCCCCTACTAACACTACGAACAATAGCACTAACTAACAGCAGAGATTCACCAGTATACAATACAACACCTGTAGCATCTGTAAGGCTTGATTTTTCCGCCACTTCTGCTAGTTCTTCTGCGGCTGCACCGAGATAACCGACGTTAAATGGCAAATTTTTCCCCCCTTGTGCTCGAGATATTAGGGTTCGGCGACATAACCGATAAAAAATGCTTAGAAAAAGCGAGAATTTGCCGGTTCCACTTCAAAAACGTCGACTTAATAGGGTTGTCGAGATAACCGAGGGCGAGATAACCGGGTTCCACTATATATATATATATATATATATATATATATATATATATATATATATATATATATATATATATATAAAGAAAGAGAGATTGAGAGAGGAAGGGAGAGAGAGAGATAGAAAAAGAAAGAGAGAGAATACTGTTCGCAATTAGGCAATTAGGCAATTATGAGGCCTAACCATCACTTCCAGGACTCCTTATTCTTCTCTACACTGAAGATAGTTTTAAAAAAAATTGGCTGTATGTTTGGGATCAATGTCCTACTACAGAATATATTTGGTGCCAATCAGAAGCCTCCTTCAAAGTATTGTACGATGGATAAATATCTGCTATATTTCTCAGCATTGAGGATACCATTAATACTGACCAAATCTCTACCTTCATTAGCAGAAATGCAGCCCTAAACTTGCAAAGAACCTCCCTCATGCTTCACTGTTGGTCTTTTGTATGCAATTTTTCCAAGAAGACCACTTCTGGCCAGACTTCTCTGGACAGTAGATGGATGGCCCTGGGTCCCACTGGTTTCTGCCATGTCTTTTCTGATGGCACTGCTGGACATCTTTGGATGTCAATGGGAATAAGCATGATATGCTTTTTCAAAATAGCTTGAACAGCACACCCTGAAACCCCAGTCTGCTTGGAAATCTTTGCCTGGGAAAGACCTTGCTGTTACAGTAGAGCTACCTTGTGCCTTGTTGCTGTGCTCAGACTTGCCATGGTGTATGACCGGTGACATGAAACTGTTGTCCACAACCTCACCCTATTCGCAGAAATAGGCTTTGCTTACCCTAGCCCTCATACACAGCTGTTTTTATTTCAATTAGGGACTGTGTTATGAACTTGATGATAATCTTTATAGAATTGGTAAAATATACACCTAACTCTGGTCCTACAAAATCCGTGAATTTGTGCAAGTGTATGAAGTGTGTAAGTGTAAGAATTGAAAGCCAACGGGTGGTCACACCAAATATTGATCTAATTTTGATATTTTCTGTTCACTGCACTCATTCTGTAACTTGCTAAAAAACAAAAAAAAACAAACAAATAGAATTTATATTTGTGAAAGAATTCCCAATTTACAGCATTTAATGTTTATAGCAAAAACCCTTTTTTCAATGGGGACTTTACATTTTACAAAAATAAATAAATGAATAAAAAAATTAAATAAATAAACAAATAAATGTTTACATTTGTATCCTAAACAAAGTCTCTTTCTGAATATCTTTAGTCATTATTGATTCATTTTTAATAAGATATTGAAACATATTTATCGTATTATCTCTAAAATAACAAAAACAACTCATTATAAGTAAACATTTCATGTCATAAACTCGTTTCATTGAGACATCAGCTATTTGTTTGCAAAGTCGCTGTACTGCAATAACAAATTTATTAGTCTCATATACTTTATTTTCAAAGAATGTGATTTACTGTTATAATTTGTATACACAGTGTGCTTAAAATATGCGAGCTGATGTATTGCATTTATTTTTATACATAAAATATGTTTAGACTATGCATGCCTAATCAGTTTCCATCATCAGAACATGTACCAGAATTCATTGAAATTTTCCATACATTTACAAAGCAAACAACAAATATTCACATTTTTAACATCATAACAATGACCCTCTTTAGATCATTTCAAAATGTATTTAAATCATCATACCATTATATGATTTATCCAATACTTGATGATATTATGATAAATCTTACAATCATGTATATACTTGTTCTTTAGATGTTAACTATAACGTAGTGAGCCATAAAATAGGATGAAAACATATGATACCGATACTAATTATTATCCACAAATACTGTAGTTACAATTTGTAAGCTATATGTCCAAAATACAAACCTGACCATTCCACAAAATTAAAACCTCACAATTGTATCTATTATCTGAAGCATTACATTCTTTCTTCAGTGAAACTTAGAGACCCAAAATTGTTTCACTTACATGGTGTGTTAAAGTTAGAGTGGAAGATCTTGAGTGTCCTGCACAGAGCCCTGACCTCCTCAACAACACTGAAAACATTTGGGATTGATTTAACTGCCGACTGACCCCCATACCTCTCACTTTCACTAATGCTCGTATAGCTGAATGATCACTAATTTCCACAGCCAAAATCTAGTGGAAAACCTTAGGAATAAACCTGGAATGGGATATTTAACATATGCATATGGGGTGTTCAAATACTTTTGGTCATCTAGTTTTAATTTTATGTTGAGATGTTCTGCATGTTCTTTATTTTATCTATAAAATTATTAGAGTAAACATTTGTATGTCTATATAAGTGTGTTATTGTCTAGAATGTCACCGTGTGACAGAAATACATTATATAGACATATGCTACAATTAATTACATTTACACAGATTCATCTCGATACATAGGTAAAAAAGGGAAAAGTTTCTATAACGTAATCGAAAGCACACAAAGACTGATCTGTTTCTCAACTCCCTCCCATGAACTCATGCATGTTTTAAAGAACAGAAATGTTAGTTACACATACTCAGTATGCGGTTAAAGTCCATTCCCATTGCAACATTGCGTTTTCAGCTTATATAACGAAGATGTATAAAGTAATAGAAACTGTTTTAAAGTAGATCCCTGGTTGCATATGTCACAAAGTTACGATTTTGATACCGTACATACAGAATGCATCCAAATATCTACTAGAAACTCAGCACAGAAATGATTCCAAAGCCTGTTCAAAGCCCAAGGTCTAAATTACAGAAGATCCTCACACCCAGCCGTAAGAAATTCAAGGAGCTTGAAATACTCTGCAGGAGCTGAAGATTCCTAAACAGTGCAGAAAGAAGCTCATAGTTGTTATTCCCCCCATGAGAGAATTCACAAAGTGTGCAAATATTTCTTTAAGAAATATTGCGTTAAATCATTTTGGCCTTTGGATATAGCAAATTATGAGGCTTGGAGTTACTTTCAACTAAGCTCTGTGTTGGTAAGGAAATGCTTCCTCCAGGACAATTGGTGGTTCTTTCTTTCTTTCTTTCTTTCTTTCTTTCTTTCTTTCTTTCTTTCTTTCTTTCTTTTTTGGTCATGAGGATCAATAGAATACCTATGAACACGTGCCAATTTAATAGTCCCAGTTTTAAAAAATCCCTATAAATAAAGACTTGCCATACATGCCAATGAGAAGCTCATATGTCTTTGGTTTCAGCTCCAACCAATATGCTGTATAATTTGGCAAACCTGTACTACAACCAGGGGATAGTGAAACGTTTGTTTGTTTAGCATAGCTCACATCACATATTTAGCTCTTGAAATCAAGTTTTAGTGATTTGCCAGTGGTAAATTCTGTCATGTAAATTTGTTAAAACTTTATTTTTAGCCTGAAACCATCAATTTGCAAGTTCAGTTAAGCTTGAGAGTCTAGCCCACTGCCTCATGCCATCTAAAACTTCTCTGTGTTATGTGACAGCCCTTTGGCCAATCAGTTAATTTGAAGAAATTCGCATTTCTATGGTAACCACTGAGGCAGTGTGTGTTATGGATGTTCCACTGGAAAAGGGATGCACCGGAATGTAAGTTTCTCTACAGCCTTCCCTCTTTCCCTCCCCCGTTTCTTCCAACTGAGGCTGTATATTTTGGAGTTAAAGAGCAGAGGAAGGCTCTGAGGAAATCTCTGTTTGTTTAACTTTTATTGTTCTGTTCATCTTGGATTTCTTGCTCAAATAGTTACAAAAAGTTTGAGAAGTTTGATTCACCCATATACAATTTTTTTGGCTGTGAACTGAGCACACTGTCTCCCTTCTATGTTCATGAACTAGTTCAAAGTCATTTCCTAACTAAAGTATAGCACTGTGTTGGGCAAAGATACATCAAAATGTATTTTAAAATAAAATACCAAATACCTTAACTTTAAGTGTATCAAAATAAACTACAAAATACAGCAGCCACAACATGTATCAAAATAAACTACTCTGTTTTTGCATTTTTAAAAAAATACTAAAAAATACTTTTACAAACCTTCCATCAATTGACCTATTTCATCTGTTCCTTCACCATTACACTGACTCAGTTGATTATGTAAACAGTGTTTGCAACAGATTTTCTCAGGCCGAGTCATGCAATAAATGTAACATATGCAACCAGTTAACATATCAAATATTCACATATATATCCCTTAAATCTGCCAGTTAAAGTTTAGTTTCAAAGTTACCAACAGTTTAATGTTTAACATTTCACGAATGACTAATAATTGTATCTTAATTTAATTACTTGGTGTTTGGTAACGAAGGGCTACTTTACGTCAGCAACATTGACTCAATGACAAACAAGTCATTCATAAGAAGACAACTGATGGCACCTGTATTCATAGCATTTGATTGTTAATCATAAATATAATAATACATTATGTGTCAGGAAGTCATTCATGCAATGGTATGCAAAATCATGATCCTACTAAACAGCTACTTCAATTAGGGTGCAATATTTAGCAATCAAATATTTATTTATCAATCATTGGACACCTATTTAAAAGCTGGCAGCCTGCAAGTTTCATACCTTCAGCACCTTTTTCCATATGGATCAAATTTCTGTTTTGATCTTAACAAGTCTGGGCAAACTATTGAGTAGGCACCAATCAGAGGCTGCATTTTTATGATGTGATCATGTAGACTTCTTACAAAGTATTTTACAATATTTTAAACTGCCTAACTTCACTGTATGCACCATCGTTCACTCTAATCTTTTTGTTTTTTTCTTTCTGTCTGTAAATCATTAATGTATTTTCTCGCCTTCAGTCTTCTGGGCTTTCAGTTCTTGATGATTAGAGGTTTATTTTTTCAGTGTTCTCTTTATTTCTGCTGTTGAAGTCTTGGGTAGATTATTCGTGGAACTCAAAGGTTAACAGTGATTTCAGCAAAAGCCATTGTTTTCTCACACTGACCACAGCTGTCCTCAGCCAACGCAGTGACTGTAAAATTCAACAGCACTAGGACTGGGATGGAAATTTTTATTTTTTTTTAGGAACTAATCCTACACACTTGGAGATGTCTGTATTCTTCACTGTCATAGTCCATTTTGCTAAACTAGAGCTAGAAAAAAATAGCTGGGATATAATTAAGCCTATTTGGAACTGTAGTTTTAGTATGTAGTATTTCTGTGTGTGTGTGTGTGTGTGTGTGTGTGTGTGTGTGTGTGTGTGTGTGTGTGTGTGTGTGTGTGTGTGTGTATTACACATTGTGCATGATGAAGTAGTTTATTTGGATTAAATAGGTTGTCAAACACCATACAAGTTACTTAGATGTTATAATGCTATTAGCTAATAATCATAGTGATTAAGTGCATTGTTCTAATACTAATACTAAGACAGCACTACTGTCTGAGCAGTACTGCTCAAAAGTGAAAGGGGAGAGGGGGGTGCAGTGAGAATAAAAAAAATAAAGACAAAATTGCAGATATAAATTTCCTGGAGTGAGAGGAGAACCTAGTTATTCTGTTGCTTACGGACAAAATTAAATCAGTAACAGCTTAAGGCTGAATGAACACAGCTCAGAAAGAACAACACTTTTGTGTCTGACAGTCAAATATTTAATGAGATTTAGGACTCAATTTTTGTGCATTCATAATTGCAATTTAGTGGTGTAACAACAGTATGTGCCTAATTTGGCTACTTTGTTTTTTTTGCCGGGTTCTTGTTTTTCTATTTTGATGGTCAGGCATTAAAACCCTTGTGCCTGATGCGTGGAGGAGTAAGAACAGTTGCCCTCCTTTAACCCAGATGTAAATCTATAATATAATATAATATAATATAATATAATATAATATAATATAATATAATATAATATAATATAAAAACACTCAGACAATTAATTAAATTAAAAAACTACCATCACCAGATTTATTACTATTATAAATAAAAGGGTATTCCAGCGCACTTGTACACAAAATGCACCCAAGACAGAAAATACAATTGCTGAAAGTTTATTAGATTTGATTGATCAAGCAAATTTAAAATACCAACATCTATAAGTGAAATGTAGTTTTGTTTTATGAAGATTGTTCCTGTAGTATCATCCCTGTGTCAAAGGCCTTGTACTGTTCAGCTCACTGTTCACCCAGACATCAATCTATATAGGAGTCCATTTCACAGTTAAATATTTAACAATACTAAACAAAATGAGCAGGTATATTAATTCCCAAGAGGGCTGCAAAACCAGATGTGTTTGCACCATCAACAAACCTTAATGGTAGATTTGGGCTGTTATCTGTATAACACAGGCCCTCATTTACAATCACAATGTTTCAGTTCGGGTACTGACTGATAGAAAGGACCGACAACCGAACGAACACCTCTGCTATGCACAGACAGGCCAATGCAGTCATTTTGTTTCTTATGTATTTTGTGTTTGCATTAGGATCATAAAAAATTTAACTGAGAAATATGTCAGTCAATTTAAAGCCAATTAATCAGTGTGTTTATGTGACAAGATTATCTGCTGCTCAAGCTCCCATGCTTGTATGAAATGTCAACTGTTTAGTTACAAAAAAGGCAGGAATCAGGGAAATGGAGGTGGGGCAAACAGTGGGGGATGGGGTCGACCCCAGCATATTTTTAAATGGAACACAAAGCCCACAGCTGGAAAGACTGCATACTTCTGCTTGATTCTCATTGAGTTCACAGAGAAGTTGTAGCTATCCATTAGTTACATATATGACATCACCAGATTGAACAATTCAAAAACAAACAAGAAACAAAACAAGATTAATAAAGTGGAAAACAGAAAGGAGAAAAAAGGGTACGTTTGTGTTTTTGCTGTTAACACAAAGTATAAATTATAGTTGCATATTAACCAAATAAAACATTACATGTGACAGGAATGCCACTGAATGTCTTAGGATGTCACTGAAAACATAATAATAAAATTCTCAAATTATAATTTTTATATGAATTAAAGACAAGAATGTTGGGTTTAAAAAATGCATTACGCAAAATATTATGCATTACATAATACATATATTATTTTACCAAAGGTAAACCATAATGGTCACGAGTTGACCATAAGGGTGATCATATACATATGTGCTTATTATAATAACCGCCACTCCTCTGAGGTCAGGTCAGGACCTGATGTCAAGAAAGGGGGTGAGTGGGGTTAAGGTATTCAATAAGGTTGTGTTAAACGTTCAGTGTAAAAGAATGGTATTTCTCAAAAGAATTGATATTCTTTTATTTTATTTGTTCTATCTATCTATCTATCTATCTATCTATCTATCTATCTATCTATCTATCTATCTATCTATCTATCTATCTATCTATCTATCTAATTATAAATGATAAATTAAATAACAAAATTCACCTATATTTAAATGTATGTGTATTTATCCCCAATCAGCAGCCTGGGGTGATTGTGGCAAGGAAAAACTCCCTTAGATGGTATGAGCAAGAAACCTTGAGAGGAGCCAGACTCAAAAGGGGAACCCATCCTCATTACATTACTTCTACATTCCACTACATTAGCACCTAAGTCATACAGTAAATGTAATATTAGCATTATAATAAAATGATTTTGTATTGCTGAATAAAACTGCAGTGCATTTGCATTTATAGTTCTTGTATAATTTCCTAACATTAGCAGTTGCTCATTTTACAGAATGTCATCCAGTGCAACCATGAAGAAAAGACCATTGTAAAACTTTTATAATGCAATTCACATGGTACAAATAAGATTTTTTCCAAGACATGGACATATGACCTTCTGTTCTTATCATATATCTTTTCTTACAATGCCCTATTCACAATCTAATTTGTGTCTCTGGAATGCTATATTTTATTAGTAAAACACAGGAGATGATATAAGCTACTAATGACTGACAGTAAATGTGTACACAGTATATATTGCACTGCATGTTTTAGAAAACGTTTTAAGGATTAATAAGTTCTGTAATAAAATCTGTATGTGCAATAGATATTTGAGATTTGAGGGCAAAATTAATTTATTTCAATATTTTTTAAACTGTAAATGATGAGCAAAGCACATGATCATATTTAAGACCATGACCAATTAACTGGATGTTTGTCTGGTCACTTTCAAAACTGACACACTGGCTTTTATGCAATGCCATAATATAATACTGAACAAAAACAGCAGATAGCGCCAGTAATGTTCAAGCTGTTGTATGATAACTATCACAGAGGAGCAGTGAACAGGACACAGATAACCTCTAATCAAACCTATTTGTTTTCATGACAAAAAACACTACCCCAGGATTCACTCTTAGAGTGCAGTGTTCAGTGCCTGATGTCTGCTCAATAAAAAACTGATGCAGATAAATCGTCCTTTATTCCACCTATCCAAATGACGGAACACTTTCCCTTGCACGAGACATGGCACAACTAAAAGGATGCGCATTTTATTCTGTACATCTCATGTGCAAGAACATTTAACAGTAAGAGAAAGTTCATTTCTATCTAACATAGAGGCTCACATTACTGCACAATAGTAATGGAAAAATCTGATCATTTTAGTGACTTGGTTCATTGAATCTTGGTCATCAAAATGAACAAATCTTTATTTGAGTCATTTAGTTTATTTTGTTCCTTTGATCTGAAATAAAGTTTAAAATTGTTAAAAATGAAAATTTTAATGCTAAGGATAATTTATAATAACCAGAATGAGTAGTTCACCTCTCATATTAACTAACAGCTGGAACTAAATTCCTTGTGTGTGTCAACACACTTGGCCAATAAACCTGATTCTGATTCTGATATTTTCTGGTCGGAGTCGTTCATTCTTTTTTTATATGACTCCCATATGCAAGTCAAGTCAAGTTAAGTCAAGTTAAGAACCCTTTATTGTCATTTCTACCATATATAGCTGATGCAGTACACAATGAAATGAGACAACGTTCCTGCAGAACCCTGGTGCTACATGAAACAACATATATATATATATATATATATATATATATATATATATATATATATATATATATATATATATATATATATATATATACACAACTCAGACCACAGGACTCATAAGAAGAACTACTTAATTCTGTTTCCAGTGTAATGCCCTGCATATCGTATATGGGAGTCACATGATAAAAGAACAAGCGACTCGGACTAGAAGAGTCGAGCGGTAAAAATCATCGCATCCAGTAATAAATTAAGGAATCACTTTTTCAGACTACTCATTCCTGAGACACATTAAAAACTTGTTCAAAATAAACATCACGACTGCACAATGCCCAGATTGAACTGGAATGTATGGAGTTAACCTCAATTATCACATTCATCCCACTTAATTCAAATAAATTTTATTTGTATAGAGCTTTTTACAATGGCCATTGTCTCAAAGCAGCTTTACAAGATAAAACAATAATAAAGATTTCTATCTCTCTATCTCTCTATCTATCTATCTATCTATCTATCTATCTATCTATCTATCTATCTATCTATCTATATCTATATCTATATATATATATATATAAGAATTTGTAAGTTTATTGCCTATAAGTTAGTTCCTTATAATTGTTTATCCCTGATGAGCAAGCCAGTGTTGACTGCGGCAAGGAAAACCTCTCTGAGGTGGTATAAGGAAGAAACTATGAGAGGATCCAGACTGAAAAGGGATCTCGTCCTCATCGGGTTGGCACCGAATGTCCCTTCGTTGTAGTTACATTGTTGAGGTGTGTAGTGATAGATGCGTAAATACAGATCCATTCACTCCACTAATGATTACATCTAACATGAACTTGGAAATGTAGGTATATATTGTCTGGGTTGCAGATAAAGCAGTAGTTATCCATATGCCTGTAGGTAAATGTGTGCTAGTGGGCCTGTGTTGGTTCAGTGAAAAGGACACATCTGGCTTAAGCTGTCCATCATTTCCAGTCTCCACTGCAAGTTTTGTTTCACACATTTCTTTGCTTTCCTAATAACAACAAACGTTGCAGATTAATGGATATTTCGGAGAAAAAAGACATCCTACATTTTACAGGTCAGCTTATCTTCATAAACCATTTATAAAGATAGTGACTAATGACTGTGTTATACATAGAAAAGACAAACAAAACAAAAAGTAAAAAAAAAAAAAAATGCTGTGCACACATTTTTGTGATGGTATCGCCAGCATTTTTGGACAAGTAAAATAATTTGTTAAATGGTTTTATAATACATTGAACACACAATGAGTGTTAATAGGGCTTATATATAAACGCACACCCTTGGCCAGCATACTTGTTAAATTGCAAAGAACTATTTCCAGCAAATAAGTTAAGTGTAGCTCTGGACTGAGTTGCAGTGGAATGCAACAGTAACAATTTTCTTATTTCCACATACATCACCTTTTCTTATTTAGAGATTATTTATTTATTTATTTATTTATTTATTTATTTATTTATTTATTTATTTATTATTATTATTTAGAATCTGTCCTAGACAAACCTGTTGTGCACAGCATTTACTCGATATGAATGTCAAGGCATTCATTAATGTTTTTATGTAAAGAAAAACATCCTCTACACTAAGCAGGAAAATATAGAGATAGCAGTCATGATCACATCTTTCATTGGACATAACTAATGACTCCTGCATCTTACAAACCAGTCTAAATACTATCACTCTGTATGACATACCACTGCTGGGCCCTTGAGCAAGGCCCTTAACCCTTGCTCAAGGGCCTTGAGCAATGAATGAGATAATTGTAAGTCTCTCTGGATAAGGGAGTCTGTCAAATGCCAAAAATATAAAATAAAGTACATATTAAGTCCACATTATTCCATACACTAGGTTTCTGTGCATAACAAACAACTGACCACAGTATCTGGCCTTTAGCTGTATTACACACATTACAAATATTCCTGGTGTCTCAAGACTAAATTCCCATTCTCATTACATTAACAGGAAGCTGAAAATGTTACCAGGCTAATGACTGCACAAACCATTATACACTCAAATGGCGAAGATATCTGCATTAAAATCTATACTCCGGAAACATTGAACAAGGGCAAGGGGGTGTTTTTAAGGATTTTAACTGGGGCAAAATAACCATGTTTTTTTTTCCCCTCCAGTATTCAAAACGCTAGGATCAGAACAGCTGCAATTTACCACATACTACACAAAATCCCCAATGCATAATTAACACCTAACAGCAATTTGCTATTTATCAACAAAACATTTCGACATTTTTAAAAAGAATGTTCTGAACATGTATGTTATGGCAACATCATCATAACTGTTTAATTACAGCTTTACAAAATTGGTTGATGGTTGATTGGGCTTTAAATGAATTAAATACCAGATTTGTGTCCTTCTGCTTTGAGAAACATTTAAAACACATGAGCCCATCACACTTCAGTAAAAAATAAGTTATAATAGTATGTATGAAATGGTGATTAATTATGTTTCCTAATCAACCCCCATTTTCTTTTTGCTACAATAAACATTTTATCCCCCCCAAAAAGTTTTGGGAACTGGGCCAAAAAGGCTGGCATTTAATGTTTTTGGAGGACATTGTATTTTATTCCATTTTAAAACAATAGAAAAATACACTTAGACTCGCTCACCTAGTTTTTGTTAAAAGCATAAGGCACATGTTGTGGTTACCAGAATCAGCAGCCACACTTACCGGTTTCCACAACAATAATATTCTCTGAATACTCTTTGAATGATGGACAGGCTTAACCTCAAAGTCGGTCAGGCCAGTGGCGGCTGGTGCGGTTGGAGTTTCTAGTCTTTTGGAATATGCTAGCATCATCACTGCTAGGTTTTGGGCAAAACTATATGTCACAAAACTAGCAGTGTCTGATGCAAAGCTTTTCTGTTTGCTTGTTTTTAGATTTTAGGCACCAGCTTTTCTTTGTATACTGTGAAAATCTGTCATCAAACTTTAGGTTTCTATGACTATGACCTCACAGTGTCTATAAACCAAAGGTATTGAAGTCTCTCAATGTATATAACTCTGTTGTTTGTTGGCATGTTCAAGACATAATGTTGTAAAATGACAACATGGAGGAATTGAGAGCCAAGGTGCTACCCAAGCAAATGCCATAAACTCATCTGTATGTTAAAACAGCTAAATGTGTCCAAGTCAAGGTATTGTAATTTCAGCCATATTCAGCTGGTAGAGTACTCAATGAAACACATCAACATTTCTACTGGACCAAGGTGCTTCAAAAACAACAAAAAAAACTACACAAGACAACGGATAATTAATTAAGGCAACACAGACTTACACATAGCACAATATAGTACAATCATTACCAGAAAACAACAAAACAACCGGCACAATAAAGGACAGTGCAGAGCTGACCAGAACAAAGAGCTGGTGTGGAATAAAGTGCAGGATATTCTTTTTCAGGTCATTGTAAGGGTTAGGTGGAGGATCATTTTGTGTATCGTTGGGTCCTCAGTTAGTCCTATTGGCCTACTATTCAAAATTAAAGACTACACAACTCTCAGAACCTTCTCCACATTGCTTATTCATTTATGGGAAAGGTATACATAATACATTTTAAATACTGCTCAAAGTATAATGTATTAATATTACTTATAATTATCCGCTTAAATAATAAATTTAACTTCCATTTCTTATCCAGTTCTCAACACAAATATACATTACTATCTAGCATTTTTACTTAATTAATATGCAGTCTGTAATAAAAGGTTATTCACATAGGCTGAGTAACTGACTGACACATTCGAAATAAACACATGCTACTTTATGGCAACTTATTACTTTTAAGATACATTAATAACTGTGTTGCGAAAAATAATAATAATCAGTTAAAAATTGGATTTCAAACTTTCCCTTTGCTCTAAGGCGGAGTGCCATTTCAGCAGCAATGTAGACTGTTCGACAACATACAGAAAAGTGTCAGCCAAGTCTAAGCTTTTAAATGAGCAGATGGAATTCACCACACTTCAGCTTCTAGGCTCAAAAATTGGGTGGGTCCAGTAACAGCATTTTCTCTTCTTTTGATATTCTGACTATTTTCGGGGATTTGTCAAAGATTTTTTTATCTTGAATGACATTCTTGCATACCAAATTTCCTGTGTTTTTCTCCAAATGTTTGCACATCTGTTGCAAAAAAAAAAGTAAACAAAAAAAACAAAAAAAAAACATACACTTAAAAAATTAAAACCACTTCTTCTTCTGTGTCATTAGAGATAAAAAAATAAACCATCCATTAAACATTTAAAACCTTTTTAACACCAAAACTAAGAGCCACATATAGACAAATTCACAGACATACTTTTTACTTTTGGCTAGACCTTGAACCCACTACTGGCCCCCTCTTCATCTGCCTGATATATTCTTGAAGGTAAAACACACCATTGAGTGTCGTAACAAGACGGGCCTTGTCTAGGGAATGAAGCTCATATGGACAGCTAGCAGGGGACCTATGAGAGAAAGGCATGCTGGGCCAGAGCCAGCCCAGGTTAAAATAACAAGCTCCCTCTCAGCAGCCATGGGCCATGGCGTTTACATGTGGCACACACACACACACACACACACACACACACACACACACACACACACACACGCACACACACATGCACACACACTTATATTCCAGCTGAGTATGCAGTAACACATGCAAACATGAATCATAACACAGTTAAGTTAGGTTAATGATTTACTTGTGCTTAATGTAGTGGAAAAACTGTGCATCTTGCCTATTTCTTTAAAAGCTGTTTAGCTGTAAGTGAAAGAAAAGAGAAGTGGAGTATAAGGACAGTAACTTTAAAACTGATCTGTTCTTTGACCAGATAAAAAAAAATCAGATTTTTTTCATTGATCTGATTGAATTAACATCTTAGAATTGGCTGCACTGCTGCCTCTTAGCTTTCTGTGACCAGGCTTACCTGTGAAATTACAGGTTTAGGCTGGCTGGCTGAAGTTTTTGGCAGGCAGCTGGCCGTGCACGCAAGACAGCTGAAGCTACACATTCCAAGCTACACAGGCTGGCTAGACGAAGACCCCTTACAAAACACTAACAGTGAAAAACACAGTGTTGGCTCTCTGTCTAGCGCAACAATGTAAATGAGGCCAATTAAACAGTAGGGGTGAGAAACAGAGAAAGTGCAAGTAAAAAGTGAGCAAGTGAGAGAGAGAGAGAGAGAGAGAGAGAGAGAGAGAGAGAGAGAGAGAGAGAGAGAGTAGGAGGAGGGGGTGAAAAACTTATTCCTGCATCTCTTTTTAAAACATTTATAAGAAGACCTTATAAAACATGTCACCGAAATATACCCGGTCTCTATGGATCTCCATTTGCGTCAATGAGAGAATATTGTTCTTCCTCATTTTTCCTCAAATAGATCCAGGCACACCCTCATGTCTCCTTCAAACCGTAATCCATTATCTTTTCCAAAGCACAATCTAAAAGAACCTGAAGGTACTGCCAATTCCACAAGCCTTTAGAGAGGAAAAAAACAACTTCAGGCACACATTAGGGAAAATAGGTAATGAATGTAAAATCAGTGATAAAGTCTGAAGTAGCCTGTTTTCAGTTCAAAAGTTTGGATTAGCACGATCCTGCTAAAGGAAGAAAGGGGCTCGGGTTGAAGCTAGACTCAGGTTCATTAAATTATAATGTATTGTTTAGGGTCTTTCCAGTAAAACCCTTCTCCTAATTTTCTAAGTTAGCTGTTATAGAAAGAGAGAGAGAAAGAAAGAAAGAAAGAAAGAAAGAAAGAAAGAAAGAAAGAAAGAAAGAAAGAAAGAAAGAAAGAAAGAAAGAAAGTTTTTTCAGTACTGTTTTTGGCACTGGGTTCATTCAGATGGGCTTATGTAATGCTCATCACGTGGCTGCAATGTTCATAACAGACCAATTTTATCTTTGTCATTGACAAAGGCATGTGTTCTGCAGAGTGGGTAACAGATAATGCCCTAATTTCCTCATCTCCTGAGTAGCAGGTTAATGAAAAACTAAGATCTTCAGAATGACATGGTCACTCACGCACACTTCTCCTTGCACACAAAAAGCTTAACCTCCAACATCTGTAGAAACCACATACCACAGTGTGTGTGTAGGTGTGTGCGTGTGCATGTGGGGCTGGACTGTGCAACTCCATTGAGCAGCACAGATTACTGGAAAAGCTTAGAGCCAGAAAAGAATGAGTCACGCTTAGGTTATAGTATGATGCATTTACTTGGCTAGATTTCACAGATGAGACCAACTAAACATGCACGTGTTATACGAGTAGATTATTTTTCTGTATGTATCTGTACGTAAATGTCCAAAATATTCAGTCACTAGAGGGCGCAATTTATACAACAAGGTGTCAAAAAAAACTAGTGTAAACTAGTAATAACTACATATTATTAAATATACAAAATAAAATCTTGTAAACAAGTAAACCTTAAATTGAACATAAAGTATGAGTATCTGATTATTTGTGCCTTTACTGTAATCTTAAAAGTATAAACCAAATCTTTCTTAAAATGACTGAAGTAGCTTAAGTGCTGCCAAAGTTTTGTTTTTATTAGGATATTTTATATTTGACTAAATGTTGTAAAACGTAAAGCCATATTTAATGGATTATGAGAATTCTGTGAATCATTTTTTAATATAAACATAATCTGGTTTGCTAAATAACATTATTAATATTATTATTATTATTATTATTATTATTGTTGTTGTTATTATTATTGTTATTGTTATTATTATTATTATTATTATTATTATTATTATTATTATTATTATTATTTAGCAATTTAGATACTTGGTTCTTGATACACTTTGGTCAAATGAAAGACATATGAGTGGCCTCAGCTAGGTGAACATGTCAAAAACAGTATTAAATAAAGTTGGTGCCAGGAGGCAATGTGGAAATGGTGGAACACACTGGAACAATTTCCTAATCATTCTGAAACACATATATACACACACACACACACACACACACACACACACACACACACACACACACACACACACACACACACACGCACACACAGAGAGAAAAGAGAAAAAGAAAGCCTGGGCCTGGGAGTAAAACATTCCCTTAATTCTTCTCTGCAGAAGGCAAACACACCTTTTAGTAATAAACAAAATTCTTTCCTGTAATGTGAACAGTAACACAGTCTGTTTGGCCTGTAAAATCTGTTTCACAAATATGAAGTCTGATTTATTTTAATAATAATAATAATAATAATAATAATAATAATAATAATAATGAGGATGATGTTGATTATTATTATTATTATTATTATTATTATTATTATTATTATTATTATTATTATTATTTTCCTGCCACCAGTCCACGTGAGAAACCCTGGCGTTTTCAGTAATAAATGGAAGGAAACTTGTACCTGGTCTTTTCGGATGCAGGGCAGGGAGGTTCTTCTGTGCGACTTGCTGCTGGCCTCGAAGCCGTGCTGTGCCATGTCTGATGAAACTACGGAGCTGGATCTCCTGCGCCTTTTAAACACGAGAAGGTCTTCTCTCGAGCCTGTCACGGAGTTGCAGCCCCCCAGTTGGCTTGTCTGATTCGGAAGCAGCCTGTCAGCATACCTCGCCAACAGGACGCCCAGAACCCCGACCAGGTACGCCAGGTAGGGTCTCCAGCTAGCGCGAACTCTGTGCAGAGAAATGAGCGAGGCGGCTCTGATGATGCTGATGAAGAGGATGACGGAGATGCCCTGGCCCAGTCGCATCACCACGAGTGCCCCGCTTGCCAAGCAGCCGAGCACCAGCACGCAAGCTGTCAGGGAGTGCAGCTGCTCGTCCGAGCCATGCAAGAAGCTCTGCGCCGCCGCTTCTCCCAAATGACACAGGGTGAGCAGGAGAACGATAGTCCGGTCCAGCACTCCGCAGCGGATCAAATAGAGGCCGGCCCAGAAGAAGGCACTCACCAGTGTGAAAATGGGGGCGATCAGATGCCACAAGGCGAAGCAGAACTCCAGCACACTGGAAAGGAATGAAGACCCCGAGTCAGCCGGGACAGCACTGGTACAACCGGAGCTGGGCTCCACATCCCACTCGACAAACTGGAGCAGAAATGCAAGACAAAACGACACGGAACCGACACACGCCGCAGACGAGAGTTTACCACACCTCCAGCTTGCGCTCGGACAAAACCACTGGCAACCGCTGTCCTGATACAGAGGGGAAACACACGCTCTCACATAGGCGCTGCGCTTACTCCCGTGCTCAGCTCTCGGTGTTCCTCTACAGAGATCTGCGTCTGCTCCCGTTGCCATCAGTCAAGGCAGGACGTGCAGTGGAGAAAAAAAATAGAAGTTTCATGGGCTGTGCATGGATGTGAAGGGCTGTAAATGGAAGCCTGTGCGTGATTTATTGCACAAGAATGAGCTTCGACGAAATCACATGCTTAAGTAAACACAAATTAAAGCTCAATGCATAAATAGAGCAAGTAAGAGAGCCGGAATTCGCTGTTTCTTTTCTTTTCTTTTTTTCTTCTTCTTTTTTAATTAAAACATTTTTTTTTTTTTGCAACAAACCTCAGTCGGTTCCTTTCCCCTCGCTCGCCATCCCGTGGTGTGTGTGGAGACAGGCTACCGCGCACTGAGGCAGAAAGCAAGCCTCCTGTCTTTCTTCACAAGGCCATTGCTTCCTTCCACAGCGCCAGTCCTTCTCCTTCTTTTTTCTGCCTCTCTCCCTACACTCTCCACTTTTGTTTGTAACAGAACTAGTATTTTCTAACATCTACACTTTCTTTGCCTCCACTGGCCCTTACACAGCCATCACCCTTGCTCATAAAAACAACCATTATTCCTCACTTGCAATTCCGCTGGCTAGTCCTGATCCAGGCCAGGACTCTGTTCCTCATGAGGCGGTCCGTAATGCAAGCACAATGACGAGCTGTAATCTGTTAAACAGCATAACAATGCCACACTTTCTGTTTTCTGTCTTCTTCTATCCTCTTCATTGGTTCTTTTCTTCACCATCTGCTTTTGTACTTGGAGCTTCTGAAAGGCAACTTTTGAACTAAACCATGCTACACTAAAACATTTGCACTGGTGTGTAGAAATACAGTGAGACAAATATGTGCCAAAAGACTTCACCCAAACACAAGTTTTTCATTATATTAATATTTAATTATTAGTTGTGCAAAATATAACTGTAATAAAACAAAGTTCACTTCATAATCCTTGCCTTTGTATTATGTGCCATATTGGGTAGCCTTTTTCTGTCAATACCTTGAGCACTGCTTGTGTACACACAGGCACATTAGTCTTTCTGCATGACACCATAAACCCGTACTCTTACCAGCAAATGACTTTCTGATCTATACACATCTATTACAAAACTTTCATGCATTCATTCTGTTTCTTATATTTCCACTAGAAAATCTATCCATTTGGTTATTCGATCAAATAGATAAATTCCCAAGTAATAAAACATCTGTTCAACTAAAAGCAAATTCTAAAAGTTATAATGATTAATAGAGAAAGGTGAGGTAATTTTCAGGCCAGAGGCTGTGCACCAAATGTTTAATTTCATACTCGGTGACCTCTATAGAACGGTTGAGTTTGTTATGGGGCATCTTTCCTATTCATCATTACCAAAGAAGAATTGTCTTAGCCATGGAGTCAAACATTTAAAAACAGTTTGCCATCTTGGGTGGTGAGCTGAAGTCTGAAAGGCATTGATGCTAAGGTGTTTATGAGAACATCTAACCTGAAATTAAATTGTCATTAGGTTGAAAATAAAACATTAGAACTACACTATAAGGCCAGTATTAGGACACCTGACTTGTTCAGCAATATGAGGTTCTTCAAACTGTTTCCAGAAAATTTCCAGCATGCAATTATATAGTATGTCTTTTAATGCAGTAGCAGTTAAATCTTTCCCTTTTCTTTAATTAGAAAGCCCAAATTGGAACACTGACCAGGCCTTCTCACTCTTTATTAGTTCCTGACATTATTAACAGCTTTGTCGCTGAACGAACCAACAAGCATACTTCAAAATCTGTGGAGTGGAGGTTATTATAACAGCAAATGGGTAGTAAATGAGTTAGTAAATGAGGAATAGGATGTTCAAAAAGTAGATAAAAAAGTATCCACCAACTTTTGTCCATATAGTGTAAATACTGTACCTGTGATTACTTAACTTAAAATTCTTTGATGCTGTCATATGATAACTATAAAGTGTTAACATTAAATAGTAGTTCTTCTGTAATCCTACATGTTGATTGCATTCCTAATATTGTGCTTTAACTGATCCTTCTTTCAATATTTGTAATACAGTATCTACAAATATTCATAAATATTAGTGTAATAACAAAAGATATGTATTATATTCATTAATATTATTTATATCCTTTTTTAACAGTTATTTGTAAAATGTTTATTTCACAAACACAGTTTTCCCCTTTATGCAGTCCTTTAATAGGTTTAATTAAAATGTGTTTAGATTTTAAGACCAGGGTCTTCTTTGTCGTATTTTTTGTTTCATGATGCGGCAAATGTTTTTAAACAGTCAAAGGTCAGAACTGCAGGCAGGCAATTTAAGCACATGGACTCTTTTACTACAAAGACAGGGTTTTTGCTAAAAAAAAGTCTTCAAAATGAAAGCATACAGTATGTTGCCCTAAAAACTGTATATAACGTTCAGCATTGATGGTGCCTTTCAAGATGTGAAAGTTGCTAATCGAAATTATAAATGAAATTTCTTTATGTACATGATGTGCGTTAATAAATGAGAATGTGCATGCACGTGTTTTTGGAGGTTTTTTTACACAACAGCGTTGCCGCGATTTGTTTGATGAAGGCATGCTATAAAAATGTACATACAGTACATGTTTGTTAACTGTCAGGAATCCGCCTGCCACGCGTTGCTTTCTCGGCCGCTTTCTCTGAAGTTTCCGGCTTCAATCGCGCACATATGGTGCTCGTTTATCATCATCACCAGCTCCTATTTAAACTTCCACACTCTCACCGTCCGTTATTGGTGGTATATGGTGGTTCACGGCGGTCGTTGTTATCGCTCATGCGTATCCCGGTATGTGCCTTCCCACCGGCACTCTCTCAACGGCTGCGCTTTTCTATCCAAAGCGCATCGCGGATTCCCCGGATCCTGCCGTTGTTCATTCTATGCTTTTGCTGCTCATCCCACGTTCCGCGCTGCGCTCCTACCAAGCGCGGCTTTCGCCTCCCGTTCATCGCATAACATTTAACAACAAAAGGCATATGTGCAATAACTAACAGCAGAGATTCACCAGTATACAATACAACACCTGTAGCATCTGTAAGGCTCGATTTTTCCGCCACTTTCACGAGTTCTTCTGCGGCTGCACAGCGCTGATCGAGATAACCGACGTTAAATGAATAATTTTTCCCCCCTTGTGCTTGAGATATTAGGGTCGACATAACCATTAAAAAATGCTTAGACAAAGTGAGAATTTGGCGGTTCCACTTCAAAAACGTCGACTTAATAGGGTTGTCGAGTTAACCGAGGTCGAGATAAGTGGGTTCCACTGTATAAGTTACTGTAGATGATATTTAAAATCTTTCCAATTTCATGTTGAAGAACATTATTCTGCAATTGTTCCACATTCACAGATTGGTGAATCTTTATCCTCTGAGAGACTCTGCTGCTCTGAAATAGACTTTTTATACACAATCATGTTCCCTGTGACCTGTTCCCACTGAACCTAATTAGTTTTAAAATGTTCCTTCAGCTGTTTTTTATTTGAGTAACACTTACTTTTCCAGCCTTTTGTTTCTCTGACCCAACTTTTTTGAGGAATGTTGTGGCCATAAAAATCACAATGATCCTATTTTTTTTCTTTAAAGCAGTACATTTCCTCAGTTTAAATATTTGATCTATGTTTTATTTTGAATAAAATATTTTAGTGTTTATTGTTTATGAGCTTTGCTAATCTTTACATTATTCTATTTACATTTTACACACTCTCAACTTTTTTTTTATTAGGATAATGTAGTTAATTTATATATAGCATGTTAGCTCCTGCTAAATAGTTAATGAAATATCTGCTAAACTACATACTGCTGTTGTAGGAACAGTAAGTTCTAAAACTGAAATAATTAGGAGGTGCCCTTATGTTGAGATATATACACTTGTTTTCTAGCCTTCCACAATTATGAATATCGATGTACTTTCAGCTTTAACTTTGTATAACGTTTTATCAGTGAAATATGGCCTGAAAACAGTCAGACTTGGGAAAAACAACTCCCTAATAGTTATTTCAAAGAGGAATGTCTCTGTGGAAGAGAATTCAATTAGACTACAAGAAAATGTTTTCTTTTGGTTGTAGTATTTACAACATTACACACATTTTAACACACAGTCACACACCTTTGTGCCATGCCTAGAAATAGTTCCTGTTCAACTGAAGACACAAGTGAAAGTCACATGCCTGGCATTCCAATGGAATTTTCTGCTTCTTGCTATGCACCACTTTACAATGCTCACAGGTCTGGGGACCAGCATTTCATGACATCTAAACTCCTACCAAGTAGGAATCAAACTTTTGCCAGCCTGTGCCATGAATTGTAAGACTCCTGAGGCTGGACAAGAGAGTCTTGTGGTTCCCTGTGTCAAACTCTGTGCAAAGATCAAGGAGGATAAGGGCTCATGACAGTTTGGCAGATATAGCAGCATGATGCTACTGAGTGATGGCCAAGAGGGAAATCTATGTGTAATTTGACACTTTGAAGACAGACTGGTTAGGAGCTTGGAAGTTGTTCTGTGAGAGATTTAAATATAGTCAAGTCAAGTCAAGAAGTCAAGAAGGTTTTATTGTCATTTCAACCATATATAGCTGACACAGTACACGTCCTCCAGAACCCTGATGCTACATACAACAACAATCACAGAAAACAGAAACACAGGGCTAAGGACTAGTAAGTGTCTTTGCCACATAAAATGCATGTGTGCAACCTGGTGCAAACAGGGCAAAGACAACACAAGACAGTGCAAGACAAATACACAAAACACAAAATAGCTCCGCCAGTAAACCTGTTGTAAAAAAACCAAAGTGAACAGTAGCAAAGATGTAAACACAGTAGCAAAATTGTAAACAAAATGTTGTGCAAAGAGCAAATAGCAGCAATCCAGAAGAGATGTGCAAAAACTGCATATAAATGGTTTATGGTAATGAAGTGATGAAATATGAGTGGTACTAAAGATATGGGTGTGCGAAGTGCGTACGAGTGTCTGTTGAGTCCGGGTTGTACAGATCAGTCACACAGCTTTTTTCTCAGCGGTCCTCACTATCCTCTGTAGGGTCTTACGATCTGAGACGGTGCAGTTCCCAAACCAGGCAGTGATGCAGCTGCTCAAGATGCTCTCAATGGTCCCTCTGTAGAACGTGGTCAGGATGGGGGGAGGAAGATAGGCTTTCCTCAGACTTCTCAGGAAGTAGAGATGTTGCTGGGCTTTCTTGGTGATGGAGCTGGTGTTGAGTGACCAGGTGAGGTTACCTGCCAAAATGAACACCAAGGAGGCTCTTGACGATCTCCACGGAGAATCCATCGATGATCAGTGAAGAGTGGTCACTCTTGTTGTTGACTGAAGTCAACAACAATCTCTTTAGTTTTGTCAACGTTCAGAGACAGGTTGTTCGCTCCACACCAGGCTGTTAACCGTTGCACCTCCTCTCTGTATGCATCGTTCTTGCTGATGAGACCCACTACGGTCGTGTCATCGGCGAACTTAATGATTTGATTTGAGCTGTGCATTGCTACACAGTCGTAAGTCAGCAGAGTGAACGGCAGTGAACTGAGTACACAGCCCTGGTGCTGGAGATGCTGTTTCCTATCTGAACTGACTGAGGTCTCCCAGTCCAGAAGTCTAGGATCCAGTTACAGAGGTAGGTGTTCAGGCCCAGTAGGCTCAACTTCTCAATCAGGTGCTAAGGGATGATCATGTTGATTTTGTTTATAAAAGGCCATTTTAGTAGATGTCACTTTAAGTTGAATTTTGGACAGAAGAGCATGGTAAAAGACTAGATCCATATTATACTAGAGAGCTATTGGTAGTCAATCTGGCATTGGAGGAATGGCATCACCGGCTAAAATATTTTAACCCCATTCAGTCCAACAAGCCTTGTTCTTTGCAGGATTCATCTCCAAACTCTCATATAGACTTCCAGAACATTAAAGCACTAATGTTGTCATAATATAAAATATTCGCCAGGAGCAACCACTTCTCTCCAGACGCTTCTTGTCCTCCAGACATGGGCTCACAAAACTGTGTGAGATAATTGCATCACATGGGCACATGCCATCTACAGGTCATCCAGGCACACAAAAAACATCCCTATGTTATGTATGTAACCCTGGTTCCCTGAGTGAACAAGACAAGGACGAATGCCTGGAGCATGACTGGTCATGGGGCAACTGAGGGCACCTTGGGAACATACCCCGGTCTGGGGTAGAGAAAGGCATTAGCCATGCTTGGAGAAAACTCCAGAATAGAGGGTGAAACGGAAAGAGCCTGAAAATCCCCAACCTTCTTTAAAGAGTAGATGGCCAGTAGGAAAACTGTGAGAAATTTCAAGGGCTCCTCAGACAAGGGCTCAAAAGGAGGCTCAAATAGGGCCTCCAAAACAACTTAGTCCCTGCCAGGGCCAAAAGTCCACATATTGAAGATGACCGTCCTCAGATCCGTCAGCTCTTTGGGTCTCAGCCTAGAGTGCCAGCCAGGGTCCCTAACAGAGAGAGAGGTTACGCTCTGTCTCTGGGTCTCACGATGCCCACTGGTGCTGGGCTGGGGCTGTGCCCAACGAGCCACATGAGAGCGGCAAGGGAGGTAACACAGAGCAGCCGTCTCCCTCGAGAGCCAACTGAGCATGCTCTGCTCCCAAGTCTCAGCCTCAGGGTACTGCAGAGGAAACATGTCACTATCGGGATTTTCCCTAGCGACTGCTCCACAAGTGGAGCGTGATAAGCCACAATAACAGACACATAAACCTTTAGGATGGAAAAAAAAACTGTTCTTATAGAAATTCCAGCACTGGACCAACAGTTAGCTGGGTCTAAGCTATGCACCATGTAGAGAACTTTGCGCCATATGGAGGGTGTGTGGCTACCAGGAGGAGACAGACTCTATTCCAGCGAATTCTCACCAGAACCCCCCAGAGCAGCGTTATGTAAAGAAGAACCAGAGGGGACAGTACGATGCTTCTTGAGTCACAAACAGATCCACTTGTGCTCTGTAAAATCTTCTCCATATTTTATCCACTACTTCCAGGTGAAGCTTTCATTCCCCGGGCCTTGCCCCTTGACTCAAAAGGGCATCTGCTCCTTGATTCAACCACCCTGGGATATATATAGTGCTATCAGTGAGAACAGCTTCCCTTGGGCCCACAGGAGGATCTGTCATGCCAGCTTGTAAAAGGGGTGAAAGCACAGACCTCCTTGGGGGTTGATGTAGGAGACCACGAATGTGTTGTCTGTACAGACCAGCACATGATGGTCCCTCAGGTCTGAGAGGAAATGCTTTAATGCTAGAAGCATGACCAGCATCTCCAGGTAGTTGATGTGCCACGAGAGATAGGGCCCTTTCCATAGAGCTTGAGCAGAGCGGCCACACATGACTGCTCCCCAACGCATGCTGGAGGTGTCCATTGTTAACATCATGCAACGACATAGAGCCCCCAACATGGGGCTCTGTAACATGTCTAAAGTCCAAAAGGCTCACCGCATGACCTTAATTGTGCAGAGTGGGGAGGTATAGGAGGCCAAGTGGCACCACATTGGATGCAGCTGCCATCAGACCCATCAGTCTTTGAAACTGCTTTACAGTGAATAGCTGGTCTTCTATCACTCTCTTGATGGCTGTGCGGATAGACTCGAGTTGTGCAGGACACAGCTGCATGGCCACCGAACAGAAGGACCCAATATTGGTAAGCTTCGGCCCCAAAAGCAACCTTAGGAACTTACTGTGTGAAGGAAGGATGAAAATGTAAAAAATAAGAATCCTTCAGATCTATTGTGACAAACAAGTCTTCTAATCCACTACGTTCCTGGGCAGAAATTGAGGGAGGCACCACATTTGGCAGGGTTGACAAGCTGGCCTCCTGAGGGCGCAGAGGAACGACAGGCATTGCGTACTGGGGTGAACGTTCTGTCTCTGGGCCTCACGATGCCCACTTGTGCTGGAGATGAGCGCATGAGAGCAGCAAGGGAGGTAGCACTGAGCAGCCGGCTCCCTCCAGAGCCGACAGAGCATGCACTGCTCCCAAGTAAGGGACACACAAACTGTACGTATCCCCCTTTTATAAAGCGGGGGCAAGGAGGAACGCACTGCCAGAAGGATTGCTATCCATTTTTACCTCACCATACCTTTCGTAGAACAGGCACACACAGATTGCTTCCTAAACAAACAGAAGCTAGCGCTGTCTCCACCACATGTTTTCTTATAGCTTTCTGGTCGTGACACCAGCCTGCTGGTGGTGTCACGCCATTCCGTTGGACAGATTACACACGTAATTCAGAGCGTGGTCAAGCAGAAGTTTTCGCAAATTGTTGTTTGATGCAGCTCAAGTTCCTGATAGGGAAATTATTACCTGTTATGGGCCAAATATTGTTGTCCTAGTATGCTGACTGGTTGCACAGATCTCTTGACTAGGTTCATCTCTTTATGCACCAAACAATAAGTGTTTAAGCAAAAGTCCCACAAACTCTACCAGCAGGGAAATGCATGTTCCTTCCTACATCACAGCAACCATAGCTGACTTCATCACCAGAATAGTCAACATTGTGGTTATTAATCAATTATCTAAGTGTCTAATTTTGTTTCACTGCCTTTTTTAACTACAGCCTTTGCCTGTTAGAACTAATCTTCACTCATGTGTTTCAGTAATGTGTTATCCTAGAGGACATTGTCAATGCCACAAGCACATCAAGTCATTATTCACATCAGATTCTGGTGACTAACTTTATAATTAACTTTTGCAATAAAAACAGCAAGTTGCTTTTATAGTAGCATGCAGATTGCCTGTTCAATGTTTAGTGTAAATAAAGAGGAGTAAGCTTTCATTTAATGGCCTCTTTAACATAAAAACAAATAGGTACAAATATGGCAGTACATTAATCTTAAGTAAAATCCAGATAAGTTTACATGCAAAACTTAGCTACCAGATATATAGAGTGGACCTATGTTGGACCAGTTGGTAAAGTGGATTAACTTGCATAGAACTTGGGCAAGATGGATAACTAAATTCAGCTTGAGTACATAAGTACAGTACCCTCTGGTAAAAAAGTCCTGTATGAACAATTCAACAAATACAGCCAATATTTCAATAGACTATCCTCACAGATTACTTTTTTATGTTTGGAAATCTACAAAAGGGAAGTAACTCATTTTGCATAATATAAAAACTAAAATGTTTAAGATAAAACTCCCAAAAGGAGCCTTCTGTTCCTCTAACTATTGTAGAGAACTGGCTGACACAGATACTCTTTTGTCTGTACTGTGTTCACACAAGTTAATGGAGTCATGGCTGCAGTTACTCTAGGGTTATTCAGTTGAATCAATAACCAAAAAACAACTGGACCAATTAAACAAGCCCAAATCAGTCAGCTGGTGCAGTGACAAATATTTTTTTCTCTCACTGTGTCTGCCATTTCTGCCTGCTTTAAGTGGGCTACTATAGTGCTTATTTTTAGAAATAACAAGGCATCATACCGTACATAATGTCATAATGACTGGAGACCTGTGGCACTCAATGCCATTATCAGCATGTAACAGCATGTCAGAAACTTAATCTGCATCGCTGCTCTCTTTCACCTTAGACTCTCTGCAGTAAACCTGCCATTATAACAGATCTCCACTGCATTACACATGACCCTTTTGTTAATAAGCCTTAGACCTATGTGAGACTGCTGTGTGTAGATTACAGCTTAGCATTTAACATCATATAACCCCCTGGACTAGACAACAAGCTCAGAGGTTTGCACCTGAAACCACCACTGTGTAACTGGATATTCAGTGACTGGACGATGCTACACCAGGTTTACCAACTGAACACTTACTCAACACTGTCATGAGTGCACCTTACACCGACCAGACATAACATTATGACCACTTGCCTAATATTGTGTTTGTCCCAAAACAGTCCTGACCTATCCAGCATTAACAGTATTACCTTTAGCAATTTGTGCTACAGTAGCACACAATCTACACAATCCAGCCTTCGCTCCTCACGTGCACCAGTGAGCCTTGGTTGCCCATGACCTTGTCGCCAGTTTACCACTGTTCCTGCCTTGAACTACTTTAGATAGATTCTGACCACTGCAGAACATCCCACAAGAGCTGCAGTTTTGAAGGCGCTCTGACTCAGTCATCTAGCCATTTAGGTCCTTGTCAAACTCGTTCCAATCCTTACGCTTGCCCATTTTTCCTGCTTCTAACACATCGACTTTCAGTACAAAATGTTTACTTGCTGCTTAATATATCCCACCCACAAAAAACTGACATGATGAAAAGATAATCAGTGTCATTCACTCACCGGTTATAACCTTATAATGCATTAATGTTATGCCTGATCGCTGTAAAAATGTATGCTTAGCGACAGGCTTTACTCACTGCAAACCTCTCTTACCATGGCATATGATCTGTAATTTTACATTCTATCAAATACATTTTAAGCAATTTCTACATTTTAAATCATATCCGTTACTGAGTAAAAAAATTCATAAATAGAAATAATGCGAGCGAAAACAATCGCACCCAGAAACTACTGGACTCATTGATTGATGCGCAAGAACAAACACGCTAAACTCACAAGAAAGATAGAGACAGACAAGACAGGCACCAGTTGTGCAGACCCAGCAGAAAGCAAAAATGCTGTTGAATCAAAAGTTGTTTAATGCGTGTGCTCACTATCTGAATTCTCAAACTGCATTTGCGATTTCACCCATTATCATAAATTACATTATAACAAAATATTTTTTTTTGCTTTGAAACTGCATAACACACATTACACTCAAGTTATTGACTGTGGTGTTTTTTCTTTCTTTTATTTTAAGCAACTAGTTTGAGATTTATATCTCTTTGTCCTGTTCGAACTACACTAGAATCCCCCACCCCACCCCACCCCTGCTTTTAAATAAAGTGTATACTGTGAGTACATTTTAAATGAGTTACTTTTTACTTTTACTGGAGTACATTTTTACACCAATACCTTGTACTGTAAGTAAGATTTTACTTTTACTTGAGTAGAATATTTTATTATTCTTTCCACCTCTGCATAGCACAAGGCACACTGGAACTAAATGCAGCATAGCATCTAACAAAAGTGCAAATCATAGCATTGTGCAAATAGATAAGTTCAGGTAAATATATAATTATATGTACAGCAAATAAATAAATATACAATATATGTAGAAAAATATAAGATATGAAAGTATTTACAATGCTACCAGGATAACACATATACAGGTAACAGGTATACATACTGTATATATTAGATATAATTCAATTCAATTCAATTCAATTCATTTTTATTTGTATAGCGCTTTTAACAATGAACATTGTATCAAAGGAGCTTGACACAGATAATGTGGTGATTAAAAGTAAATATGTTCTTTGTAAGTAAGTTTGTCCCTGATGAGCAACTGTGGCAAGAAAAAACTCCCCGAGATGGCATAAGGAAGAAACCTTGAGAGGAACCAGACTCAAGAGGGAACCCATCCTCATCTGGGTTGCACCGAATGTCCATTTGAAGCAGATATACAATGTTGCGGGATACAGTGATGATGCGAACTGTAGTCCTGAGTTAGTGTAGAAGACTGTTGACATTAACTACAGTCCAATCCATCCTCAAAGCGCCCGTTCTTACTCCAGAATTTCATGGAACCACCCAAGGCGTTGATAAGAAACCGTCCCAAGCTGCACAGAGTGGCCTCCAGTCAAAGAGAACACTATCCAGAGTCAGGCCTGGACGAAGTGGGAAGATCCATGGAGGGAAGAGGGGCAAGAACAATGGTCACTGGAGCCTCAGGAGCATGTTTAACTCGACCAAGAGAGAGAGAGAGAGAGAGAGAGAGAGAGAGAGAGAGAGAGAGAGAGAGAGAGAGAGAGAGAGAGAGAGAGAGAGAGAAAAGAGGGTGACAGGAAGAGAAGAATATGGATTATTAAGTGCCTTTATTGTTGTATGAAAGTTAATGTCACTGTGCAGTTTGAACTCTGGCAAGATTCGCTATGGCAGCATAGCTAAAAGGGAGAACCAGAAGGTAATACAGACATGAGGGATCTCTGGGATAAGAGACGACCCACCACAGCACCGTCAACAAACCTGAGTGAATGTGTGAATGTGAGGGGACGACAGCATACAAAAAAATTCTAGACTGTTCATTTCTTTCTTCTTCTTCTTCTTCTTTCGGCTGCTCCCATTAGGGGTCGCCACAGCGGATCATCCGTCTCCATACCACCCTGTCCTCTACATCTGCCTCTTTCACACCAACTACCTGCATGTCTTCCCTCACCACATCCATAAACCTCCTCCTTGGCCTTCCTCTTTTCCTCCTACCTGGTGGCTCCATCTTCAGCATTCTTCTACCAATATAATTCATGTCCCTTCTCTGCACATGTCCAAACCATCTCAATCTCGCCTCCCTCACCTTGTCACCAAAACATCCTACATGTGCTGTCCCTCTAATAAACTCATTTCTAATCTTGTCCATCCTCGTCACTCCCAACGAAAACCTTAACATCTTCAGCTCTGCCACCTCCAGCTCTGCCTCCTGCCTTTTACTCAATGCCACTGTCTCTAATCCATACAACATCGCAGGTCTCACCACAGTCCTATAAACTTTCCCTTTCATTCTTGCAGATACCCTACTATCACAAATCACTCCTGTCACTCTTCTCCACCCACTCCACCCTGCCTGCACTCTTTTCTTTACTTCTAACACACTCTCCATTACTTTGCACTGTTGACCCCAGGTACCTGAACCTCCACCTTCTCCACCTCTTCTCCCTGCAACCGCATCACCCACTGCCCTCCCTCTCATTCACACACATGTACTCTGTCTTACTCCTACTGACTTTCATTCCCCTTCTCTCCAGCGCATACCTCCACCTCTCCAGGCTCTTCTCAACCTGCTCTACTCTCACCACAAATCACAATATCATCTGCAAACATCATAGTCCAGGAGACTCCTGTCTGACCTCGTCCGTCAACCTGTCCATCACCACTGCAAACAGAAAAGGGCTCAGGGCCGATCCTTGATGCAGTCCAACATTCACTCTGAACCAGTCTGTCGTACCTACTGCACACTTCACTGCCGTCACACTGTCCTCATACATGTCCTGCACCACCCTTACATACTTCTCTGACACACCTGACTTCCTCATACAATACCACAACTCCTCTCTTGGCACTCTGTCGACGCTTTCTAAATCCACAAATACACAATGCAATTCCTTCTGTCCTTCTCTATACTTCTCCATCAACATCCTCAAAGCAAATAAGGCATCTGTGGTGCTCTTCCTCGGCATGAAACCATACTGTTGCTCACAGATGGTCACCTCTTCTCTCAGCCTGGCTTCCACTACTCTTTCCCATAACTTCATGGTGTGACTGATCAACTTAATTCCCCTGTAGTTACTGCAGGTCTGCACATCTCCTTATGCTTAAAGATCGGTACCAGCACACTCCTTCTCCATTCCTCAGGCATCCTCTCCCTTCCAGAATCCTGTTAAACAATCTGGTTAAAACCCCACTGCCATCTCTCCTAAACATCTCCACGCCTCTACCGGTATGTCATCTGGTCCAACCGACTTTCCATTCTTCATCCTCTTAATCGCTGCTCTCACTTCCTCCTTACTAATCCTATCTACATCCTGCTTCACCAACTCCACATCCTCCAACCTTCTCTCTGTGATTTTCCTCATTCATCAGCTGCTCAAAATACTCCCTCCACCTTCTCCACCTCTTCTCCCTGCAACCGCATCACTCCACTGCCCTCCCTCTCATTCACACACATGTACTCTGTCTTACTCCTACTGACTTTCATTCCCCTTCTCTCCAGCGCATATCTCCACCTCTCCAGGCTCTTCTCAACCTGCTCTCTACTCTCACCACAAATCACAATATCATCTGCAAACATCATAGTCCAGGAGACTCCTGTCTGACCTCGTCCGTCAACCTGTCCATCACCACTGCAAACAGGAAAGGGCTCAGGGCCGATCCTTGATGCAGTCCAACCTTCACTCTGAACCAGTCTGTCGTACCTACTGCACACTTCACTGCCGTCACACTGTCCTCATACATGTCCTGCACCACCCTTACATACTTCTCTGACACACCTGACTTCCTCATACAATACCACAACTCCTCTCTTGGCACTCTGTCGACGCTTTCTCTAAATCCACAAATACACAATGCAATTCCTTCTGTCCTTCTCTATACTTCTCCATCAACATCCTCAAAGCAAATAAGGCATCTGTGGTGCTCTTCCTCGGCATGAAACCATACTGTTGCTCACAGATGGTCACCTCTTCTCTCAGCCTGGCTTCCACTACTCTTTCCCATAACTTCATGGTGTGACTGATCAACTTAATTCCCCTGTAGTTACTGCAGGTCTGCACATCTCCCTTATGCTTAAAGATCGGTACCAGCACACTCCTTCTCCATTCCTCAGGCACCCTCTCCCCTTCCAGAATCCTATTAAACAATCTGGTTAAAAACCCCACTGCCATCTCTCCTAAACATCTCCACGCCTCCACCTTCACGATCATCACCCTATCAGAAACTCTCTTCACCTCAACTACACTCTTACTGTACTCTTCCTTCAGAATCACCCCTACACCATTTCTCTTCCCATCCACACCATGATAAAACAGTTTAAATCCACCTCCAATGTTCCTGGCCTTACTCCCTTTCCACTTGGTCTCCTGAACACACAGCATATCTACCTTTCTCCTCTCCATCATATCAGCTATCTCTCCCTTTACCGTCATAGTACCAACATTTAAAGTACCAACCCGAACCTCCACTCTCCTGCACTGCTCCTTTTCCTGCCATCTCTGTAGACGTCTTCCTCCTCTCCTTCTCCTCCTTCGGCCAACAGTAGCCCAATTTCCACCGGTACCCTGTCGGCTAACGATACCTGTGGCGGTCGTTGGTAACCCGGGCCTCGACCGATCCGGTATGAAATTCTCCTTTGTGATCCGCATATTTGAATTGGCACATGTTTTACGCTGGATGCCCTTCCTAACGCAACCCTCCCCATTTACCCGGGCTTGGGACCGGCACTAAGAGTGCACTGGCTTGTGCCCCCCTAATGGCTGGGTTAGACTGTTCATTTCTTTGTGGGAAGTAAATTTACAAAATCAGCAGAGGACTAAATAATTCTTTCCCCCACTGTACTTGATAAAAGAAATCTGCTACATGCTATTGTTACATCTTGCTACACAGTAGATTACTGTAATTTTTTGCTTGCATTAGTGTTCTTATAATGCATTAATAAGATTCAGGTAGTCCAGAATGCAGCAGCAAGAAGCCTAACCGTACACACTGCATTGGCTCCTAGTAAGATATCACAGTTACTATAAAATATTATTAATGACCTATAAAGAGTTTTGTTCATATGAAGCCCCATAGTTATGAAACAGCGAACTAATTACTATTTTGAAGTCAGGAACAGTCTCAGTCTCTAAATCAAAGCTGAAAACCTGTTTGTTTTGTTAAGCCTTTTTAAATAGATGCAGATCTGAAAGGAGCATGGACATAGAGAGTTTGGTATGCTGGAAAGTTTGGATGTTCTCAACACCCCCTTCTACTCCCATTCTCATGAATTTACTCAGGTTTGGTGAAGGTGGAGAGGCTGGCTATTTTCTGTCCCAGGCTACACTCATGCATATGCTACCTTCTGGCACTCTCTTTCAGTTGCACTGTTATACCTTTTTCTTCAAGAGTCCCTGATTGCACTCTGCACACAAAAACTTCCTAAAACAATTAGAGGGATAAAGTTGCTCTCTCACAGCTCCAGAGTCCTAGATTGGATTATTTTTTGTTTAAAGTTTCCACTGCAGTCTGGATCTTTAGTTATTGCTCATGTATTAAAATAAAATGTGAATGCTAAAAATGGAAAGTAATTCAGGAAGTGATGCAGTTACTTGTTTTTGTTTTTTTTATTTAGTAAAAGTAAGTACTCGTCCTGCTGCATTCTAAACTATCTAAAGCTTACTTTATTTATGCACTTACTCAAACACCCAGACAGTAAAGCTTACAGTAGTCTAATCTAGATGTAACAAAAGCATGAACTAGTTTTTCTGGATCCTGTAAGGTGAAAGAAGTCGATCCTGGTGATGTTATTCACATGAGCCTCAAAGGAAAGACTAGGGTCAATAATCACACCAAGGTCTTTGACTGATATACACACTGAGACAGAAAAAACATTCAGAGATGATACATAATCGGAAAGTTTACTCCTAGCTGCATGTGGTCCTAGTAAAAGTACTTCCGTCTAATCCGAGTTGAACAAAAGGATGTTATCAAGCATCCACTGTCTAATGTCCTTAACACACTCCTCAACATTTTTTAAGCTGATCTCTCTCATCTGGCTTTGCTGAAATATACAGATGTGTATCATCAGCATAGCAATGGAAGCGAATACCATGTTTATGTATAACTTTACTCAGAGGCAGTATATATAAAGACAAAAACAGTGGGCCTAAGACAGATCTTTGCAGAACACCAAACCTTACCTCAGAGAGTGTGGAGAACTAACCATTTACATCAACAAACTGATAGCGATCGTTCATATAAGACCTAAGCCAGGAGAGAGCTGTTCCCTTTATTCCAACAACGTTTTCTAGTTTAGCAAGGAGATTATGATCAATGGTGTCAAAAGCTGCACTAAGGTCGAGGACTAAGGAGACTCAACCCTAATCAGATAACAGGTCATTTACCACCTTAACTAGCTCTATGATAAGTCCTAAGTAGATGTGAGCATAACTGTTGTGCTACAACTGTTTCTAAAATCTTGAAGATAAAGGGGAGGTTTGATATTGGCCTATCGTTGACAGCTGACAAGGGTCAAGGTCAGGTTTCTTAATTGGGGGTTGATAAATAGCAGGTACATAATGAGTGCTGATGTAGGAGTTTATTATTTTTAGAACAGCTATAATTACTCCTGGAATTATCTGTTTAAAGAAACTTGTAGGCAAGGGTTCGAGAATGCAGGTTGATGATTTTTCGAAGAGGAAATAAATGAAATTAAGTCATTCTCTTGAATAGAAGTACAACTTTGTAATTGATTGTCTGTTATATTTTTATAGTGCTGTATACAGGGTTATTTATATAATAGTTTGGATTTATATTAATCGTCTGGATTTTTTTGCCTTATGTTTTTAATTTTATTACTGAAAAAGTTCATGAAATTATTACTACCTTTTGATGGTGTGCATGTTAGTGCAGTGCTTTTATTACCTGTTAATTTTGCTACTGAATAAAAATCTAGGATTATACTTATTTGTGAGGGTAGAGAAATATGCTGATCTAGCAGCACTAAGAGTTTTTCCATAACTCAGGAGACTCTCCATGCTATTTGAAATACTGTCAATTAGGTTTGACACCATTTATGTTTGTTTCGTACATCTGGTTTATTATCAGTACTCAGTTCAAAAACCTGTATCTCTGATGGTATACTTCTAAAAAAAAAAGCACCGTCAATTCTGGAACATATGCTTCAATCCAGTCAATGTCTTTTTTAGGTAAGGCCTTGCATATATCAGCAAGACAGTGCAAAACCTCATACTGCATCTATTACAACCGAATACATTTGTAGTAGAAGAGTCTGGGTGCTGAACTGACCTGCCTGCAGTCCTGAACTAACTTTCATCAATTAAAAACATTTTGCATCATGAAGCAAAAAATATTAGAAAGAAGACAGAACAGCTCGATTGCTGTGTCAGGCACAACAAATGTGGCAATAGTTCTCTCAGATAACTCCAACAATTGGTCTTCCCAGTTTCCAGATGTATATGGACTATTAAAAAAAGGGGATAAAACTAAAGTGGTAAAAATCTAGTAAGAATACTATTAAGTTAATATTGCAACAAAAACACTACAAGGCTAGGCAAGGATATGGAAAACAGGGTTGTTGACTCATAGTTCCTATGACAGAGAAGAGTCTCAATGCAGAATCTCCTTGTAGTTTAAAAGCTGAGTGGAACCATGTCAGTAAAAACATAAATGCTACAGAGTTGATTTTGTTTCGGTAGGTGGTGATTCCTTCTTTTACCATGGCAGGCATATTTTTTTTCAAATCTACAAGAAGCCAGTAAACAAAAAGCAGCAAAACCACTATCTTGGGCATTAAAGGTACTGTACACTAATTAGCTATGACAGGTGAAGTGAACAACAGTGATTATAGACAAATGTCTGGATCTAAAAAACTCTGACAAAAACCAAATTTGGATTTCTAGATGACTGGGCAAGAGCATCTCCAAAACACGTCTTGTTCTCTTTATGCAGTGCAGATTAAAATGCTCCACACAAGGACAACAAGTAAACCAGTGACAGGGTTCTGGATGCCCAAGGCCCCAGTGTGAAGGTGTGGGTCTGTGATGGTTTTGCTGGTTAGCCTTGGCTCCTGGCATTCATGCCGATGAATGATTTCAAAATTTAAAATATACACAAAATATTCAATACACTTGCCAGTTACAGTATTGTATTGTATTGTATTGTCATTGTATGGTTTGGTCTAAAAACTTGCAAGCAAGTGACAGGGACCATGCTTTCTACTTCTGTATTTTTGAATGCTTCAATATCATTGTCAACCACACACTGGCATAAAACCACTGTACCAGCACCATTGCTGGACTGAGAATAAAGGCATTATTTATGTGGAAGTTCTAACTTATACTTTACTTACCACTAAAGAAAAAATATTCAAAAAATAAAAAATAAACAAATATTTGAAAACAGTCTTTGTTTGATTTGTTTGATCCAAGTTTGATTTGCTTGATTTGCACTTATAATGTTTCATTGAAGGCCATTAAAATGTTTAGCTTGAATAAAGTCTCTATTACTTTTTGGGTGCTGACACACAGTACTACACATAGACTCTGGGGATAGATTTTTCACTAACCAATCCCTGCTCTCCATTGTTTTATGGGAAGAGATGGCCTCTGACACAGACTCTGGACACATGGGCCACAGCTGTTGACCTAACCAACTCAGGCTCAGTGAATTAGCTGTTTTCATGGAAACAACAAAACCAATCCTAATTTATTAAGTTAAAAATAAATCACAAAATAATTAGAAGTAAACTCATTGGTTGGGGTTCTGGGGGAAAACATTGCAATTATGAGTAAGCTTCCTAGAATTCAGCCAGTGCTTTTTCAGTTTGATTTGTGAATATTCTCTCGTTTGTGCTTGCCTGTGCTATAGAATGTGTGGCATTGCTGTTTTTAGAAATGGATAAGCAAAGAACACTTTATTTAAATCTAGTAACTTGTACACAATCTGCTTTCAAAACACACACACACAAACACATGAACACACACCTAAACCGAGGTTCAAATGTAATGACACTTGAGTTGTAAGCTTGTTAAATGTGTAAGAGTGGAGTGGAGCCTCTGTCTCTGTTCCATATTTACCTTGGAGAGCACAGCTCTGACCTCAGCTACCAACAAAATCAGTCAGAGGAATCCCTATTTCTCACAAGAAGTTAGAAATTGAAAGGTTTTTCAGAAATTTTACAGTAAAATGTACCATGATTTCAATTAGAAGTTATATAAGGAAAATCACTAACCAATAATTTTTTTATATTAAATATAATTTGCTTGAACAAGCCATTAAATTATCAAACAGAAATAACCCATAAAATTAGGCAGTGTATTAGTATTCAGCCTAAATGACACCTATTGTATCCAGAAATCGAACTAACTTAAAACTAATATATGTTTTGAAATTCATAATCATTTAGTGCATTCCTCATATTTTTTGCAGTTTATATCTTACATAACTGGAATTAATTTGTTCCTAAAAGTATCATCTGTTGATTTGCTTCCCTTTGCTCCATTTGTTGAATAGTGTACTGTTATCTAATTGATCAGACACACCTTTTAAAAAATAATCAGCTGCCAATAAACTTCCCCATGTTATGCTTGTCAGGTATTAAAAGCAGCGTAGAACAGCTGGTGCACAGGCTGTTTGCTTTAAAGCCACATGATTTACTCAATCGTTCACTTCCCCTTTTTGGGATCCAACAGAATGGCCATTTATTTCTGTCATTTTATCTGATAATACCAAATAAAGCTATGCATCATACATTTTGATTCAGGGGTTAGTGTGCAATGTAATTGCTTTATGTTTGTGTAAGGGCTGCCAGAAAAAACAGTCTGGATCCACTTCAGCACGAGGAACAGGAGCTCAAGCACAAAAGTGTGCTTTCACATGGCTAAGCCCGAGGGGAGGCACACAGCCCTGGGCTTGGGAGGATGACTACTCACTTTCAGCTCTTCCTCATACCTTTTGGACACACGTTTGTGAAACAGCAGGAATGTTGGTAAAAAGTTGAGATGTCAGACAGCACTTCTAACTTCTAACAATTCTAGAGAAATGCAGCAGGAAAGCATTTTGTTACTCTAAATAGTGAAGAAGAGTCATTGACTGGATTATTTTATGTGCAGTTATATAATTTACATTAAGTTTTCATTTACCAGGCAAAACGCAATTTATTAGAATAATAAGCCATTTTATGCTGATTTCTGGGTTGCTCTCTCTCTCTCTCTCTCTCTCTCTCTCTCTCTCTCTCTCTCTCTCTCTCTCTCTCTCTCTCTCTCTCTTTCTGTGTGTGTGTGTGTGTGTGCCTTCCTGATGAATGGCAACACATATTGCAAAATTATCTAACAAATTATTAAAAACCAAATAACTAAACATGTCTCAAATTACGGAAATTCCTGTTAGAATATTTATCAATTATTTTAGTTCTTTTACTGTGATTAGTTTCAAAAATGCAAAAATGCTACAAAGTATTCTACATCATTTCACAAGGGAAAAACAGAGATGTGGTGCTGAATTCCTTTCAGGTTTGGATAAGAGCTTAGCCAATTTCCTAATACTTTACTGCTTCTGGAGCTCTTGCTAATTTGCCTGGCTGTTTTTTGTCACATACAGCAAACCTCACTGCGGTGTCTTGTTTCCATGTAACAGACTCGTCCCCTGAGCATTGGTTTTCCTCTCTGTCTCCAGTCCAGAGGTTCTCAGACCAGCCAATCTTGTTCCCCAATCTAATCTGCAAGTCCAGGAAGTCCATCAGAAATGTGCTATTCCACTCCAAGTGAAAACACACTCCATCCAACTCCTTTTGCATCGGCATGCCGATAAGCGTTGAGCTGCTAACCTTTCAGGAATTTACAGTTAAAGATTTTTTTTTTTCAAATTTCCACACAGCATTGAGCTATTTTCCATCTTCCAGGTGTGAGAAGCTGATTGTTCTTAAACTACTTGAAAGTATAAGGGTTTTCTAACATGGAAGCAAAGAAAATAAATCTAAAATTATATGTAAAGAATCAAAATAAAACCATAGTATGACAAACACTAAACTCAAACACAGCAGGTTTTTATATATATATATATATATATATATATATATATATATATATATATATATATATATATATATATATATATATAATACCTCCAGAGAATAAAAAAACTGCCAACAAAGCAAATCAAATGAAAACCATGTGCATGATCTTATAATGAGTTGGCAATGGTTTAAAAAATAATGGTGTAATTAATTTTAGCACCTTTAAATGACAAATTCCACCTAGGATTAGGCATGCTGGATTACTTTCTGATTTTGGTAATGGAGACAAGCATTAAAAGGGGAAGTCCTGTGCAGTGTTGCTCTGTTAATGTAAGTACTAAGTACAGTTTGGTTTCTTCATACATCAGACATCAAATGCCAAATAATGTAAATGTATAAATATTATGTATGTGTTGTTTTAGTTTTTTTCCGGAAATGTTTTTTCTGGGTTTTTACTTTTTTTTAAGTTTACTTTTAAAATATTTTTTGGAAAATTATATTTATTATACTCTATGGCAGTATTAATACATTAACACACAATTACATTACACGATACATGCTTTTCTTAATGTAAACTGAAGTATCATTGGTTAGCATGTAAAACTAAATCTTACTTAAAAAGACAATGTTCAAAATGTCTTATTGTTACTATTTTTTATTTTTTTTAACCTGAAACATTTATTCAGATCAGACTGCTCGACTGCAGGTCAGAATAAAGGAGGCTTTACACATACTTTTGCAGATATTTTATTTACCATTGACCTGTCAAAGGAAACTGATAACACGGTTTGAGTTTAGAAAACAGAATTTATAGTACAGTATATGTTTATTATCATTTTAACAAACTGAAACAAAAATGCAAATGCTTGTCAAATAATGGCTACTATATTACTAAAACATATTTTTTGAAGCCACAAAATATGTTAATTTATGCTTTAAATATAATAAGAGTTTAAATATTTGTATGTATAATTGTATACAGTAGACATATAACTGATAATTGCTTTTTTTTTTTTAAACGTTTATTTATCTTTTTTACTAAAGTTTGGTGACAAACTTTGAGTGAATTCCTTGTAGACATTCACAGCTTTTAGCTAAGTAAAATTATATGTGATAATTGTGATATTTTAATGTCTGTGTACTCTATATCTGTAACGAATGTAGTAGAATGTTTGTCTTAGCTATGCATGCTTGATGTAATTATTCCTGAAGAGAACATACGTCAGCATTGTTGGCTCAGAAAATAATTCTCTGTTTCTGAGTTTGTGGAGCTCAGTAGTTACGACTCTGCGCTATTGATGTAAAACTTGAGATCTGCATTCAGTTGGACATTTTTTATTGCATACATAAGTGTGAATTTCATAAAATTACACTTTTTGAACTTTATTAAATGAACTGAGGTACATTTATCGTATAACAATTGTCAGTGTACACTCAAAAGCACAACTAAAAGCATCTCAGATATATTTCCACATATCTAACTTATAATACTTATGGTGACTATTTTAAATAGTTATCATAAGTTGTAAATGCAGTATGTTTTAAGCATTACATCTAAAAGTATGAACTTGAAATATGGATTTATAATAGTCGTTAAAAGAACACTAAAATACACTTTTCAAGGGTACAGACATTTGCTGAGGTCACCTTCAACCCAAATAGCAGCAACTCTTACTACTCACAAGGAAAAGGTTCACATTTTAAAATCTCCACCATCAACCCTGTGAAAGTGTGGGGGTAAAAGCTGAGGGAGTCCAGGAACATGAGAAAAGCCAGACATTTCATATGTACATTTTGGAGTGGGTAGTTTGTCACTTCCCTGACAGGGTTAGGGTGACTTTATGCTCAGACCCTTTTGTTTCCTTTTACATAAGTCCAAGAAAGGTAACAATTACCATGCTCATATATTTGAAATGACTGTTTTCACTTTAAATCTATTTCAGCACAAAGAAACCAGGAGCTTCTCATGTGTCATGAGATGTCATGTGTCATCGATATGTTGTAATTCTTTAAAACAGAGAGACAGACAGACAGACATACAGATAGATAGATAGATAGATAGATAGATAGATAGATAGATAGATAGATAGATAGATAGATAGATAGATGATAGATAGATAGATAGATAGATAGATAGATAGATAGATAGATAGATAGATAGATAGATAGATAGATAGATAGATAGATAGATAGATAGATAGATAGAGATTGAGAAATCCTTGCACAAGACAGACAATAGGACAGGTTTATGACATCATAATGCTAAGATCCAGTTCAGTCCAGTTACATAACAACAGACGTTTACACCCAGTATTTATTTTACAGGAGGCCAGAGTGAGCATCAGCAACTTGACAGAATAAAACCATAAAATGTCTGTGAGTAACACAAAAAGTCTACACATAAATAAAGTCAAAATGTGCTCTTAAAACAAGACAAAAAGCAGGACAAATATTCATGAGGTTCTTTTACTGTGTGACTATCTTTATGGAAATCAAAAGTATACCAAAGTTTAGATAAATGCAAAAAAAGGAGGAAGTTATTAACCATGCAGTGTATGTACAAAGAGGACCATAAATCTGTTTGTGTATTGTCAGAGATAAAGTTCCCACGAGGACATCAACTTGTCTATTATATACAAGAATATTATTATTATTATTATTATTATTATTATTATTATTATTATTATTGTTATTATTGTTGTTGTTGTCTAAGGATAATTTCTGTAACTATTAATGCCAAATATTTTGCCAATATGCTTAGCACTGCCAACAATAAAAGTTCATTAAACAAACTGCATGCAATTGATGTCATATTAACAAGTTTTGCGTAATTTTATATATTTTAACAGCCAAATGAGTTTAGAGATGCATTAATGACCCAGACAAAGTAGTACACTGTGTATTTTTAAAAGTTTTTATTCATATTTTTTAACTCAAGTTTTTAATTATTATAAAAGAAAATGCAACACCTTAAAGGATAATGTGAATTCCTGAACGTCTCTGCAACAATCATCTACAATCATACAAAACAATATTTGTACAGGAGCAGATACTGAGGGAAATAAAGCTGTAGTGATTAGTTTAGAGTACGTTTCTATACTCATTCCTCATTTAATTTGAAGTTTAATAAAAGAAGCAGGCAACAGCTTTCAGCATTTTACATGATTGATCTTAAAACCACATAAAGATCACTATGAGATTATGGTGTACAGTTCCTCATAGAAACCATGAAGAGTATGGATGCTCCTCCTTAGAGACCCTTATAACCTGAAATTACTAAGAGCAGTTTACACTTCAGTCGCCATCAGTGCATGTTTAATCAATTCACCACAATAGAGTTTAAATTACAAAACAACACAGGAGCTTTGAGGATGGATTTGGACTATACTTAATGTCAGCAGTCTGCTACAATGAATAAGGACTCCAGCTTGCAGTTGATCAATGTCACTGCACACCTCAACAACGTTTAACTGTAATGAATGGACCTTCAGTGCCACCCAGATGAATATGGGTTCCCTCTTGAGTCTGGTTCATCTCAAGGTTTCTTCCTTATGCCATCTTGGGGAGGTTTTCCTTGTCTCAGTCACTTTGCTGATTAGGGCCAAACTTACAATTATAAGGCACAAAATTATTCATTCTTTATTACCACATTATCTGTGTTAAGCTGCTTTGAGACAACATCCATTGTAAAAATGAATTGAATTGAATCCTGTTTAAAAAATGGTATTTTCTGATTATGTACTGTAGTGTACAGTTAAATAAAAAATATTATTTATAACAGCCACTTAGATGAGGATGGTTTCTCTTTTCATCCTTATATCTTCTCAGAGAGGTTTCCTTTATCACTGTCCTCTCTCGCTTGCTTATTAGGGATAACTTTATCAATAAAATAATTCTATCCAGAATTTCTATACTCTTGTGAAGCTGCTTTGTGACATGTATGTCCATTGTATATTTATTACAATGGTCTTTATAACAGTAAAAAAATAGCTGATCTTAATAATCCTCTTTAATATTTATTTTTATAAATAATTACTAAGAAGATACTGCCTTATAAATATATACAATTCGTGCACATAAACAACAAGGTGATAGAATTCTACCTATAACAATATTTTATTGTAGGTAAAACAAACAAGCAAACAAATTCCCTTACTATTTACTGAACATGGTTTTAATGGTTAAAATGGGACTTTAATCGGTTTAAATGTGAGCTGTGGGTTTCTACCTGTAATATTTTGCCCTCTATTCATGGATTGTTATGTCTAGTGGACAGCATTATGAACCAATAGAACACCATCAAGCCTCCAGATTGCAGTAGTTAATGAGGAACACAAACACAATACATAATTAAAATACCGCTGGTCATAGTGGAAACCAATAAAATGTATTCCATTGCTTGTTTTTTTTAGCAGGAATGTACACAAAACTATTTTGATGAAATGGTTTCAAGGTAAGGTTAGGGTTTATTTTTACAATAAATCTTAGATAATAATGTGCTCAAAAGTGCAGAGTTGGCTAGGTCTCTGGCATTGATGATAAGGAGAGATAGAAACTGTTACTTTTCCATTTCCTTTATGACGTAATTGTTACGGGAATGATGGAGAGCTGCTGATGACCCTGTGGCCTGTTTACACTTGAGCCCTCTTTTTATTGAAGCGCTAATATGTGCTAATTTTACTTCTTCATGTTAAATTTGTCACATTTTATTTTGCCTTGTTGTGGAGCATGTTCATCTTTAGACCATTACACTACATAACATCAAGATAACACCCAGCTTTGCTTAAAGTAGCACCAGTTGTAGTAAAGGGGTCCAATATCAAGTACTCCAGAGTTGAATGAAGATCCCTGAGGTTCAGACTGGCAGTGTCTTAGAAGATGAAAAACACACTGGCTATTGAAGCATCAGGCAGGTTGAGAAGAACCTCAACTGGTTCTCCAGCAACCAAAATCTTGTGTTTTGTGTGACACAGAAGCAAAAAGCAGAGAGATGATGTATGACCTCAAAGCAGCGTTATTTTTTTTTACTTGTTAAATAGATATGGCCAGCATACACAGACCTTACCGGATATTTAAACAAATAATGCTACAGTATTTTATAGCCATTAAAAACCTACATTTGCAGCATCTGACATCAACTGTTAACAGGAAACCCAATCTTATCCAAACAGGAACTGCACCCTAAAAATAACTTGGGGTTGTGTACCTTGCTTATGGGACCAAAGGCTCACGCAGAGCTTGTTGTATATATTGAGGTTTCAGTGTCTGGATATGATGAACACAGATTCTTCTCATGCCCTATTGGACTTTGGGTCATCTATTATTTTAGACATGTGGACACAGTACCATCTAAATAGTAGAAGAAATCCCAGAAGCCACCACAGTGTCAGTGACATATGTTTACAACAGGGTCATAAAATAGCAAAATCAGGAACATTCTCAGAGCATATCACTTTCAGAAACCCTAAATCTCGGAGGTGGGTAGATGAACAATTGGAGACTATGACACAGGGAGTCACAGAAAAAAAAAAAAAACCTCAGTATATTGTTAGGTCAAAGCTTCCCCAGGGCTCTGCACTACGGCCAGACTGAGCACATTACATGGCCCTAATTTATTTAATTACTTACTAACTTATTTATCTTATGGTTGCTGAATGATGGCATATTTGTGGGGACCTTTCAACAAACTGATCTTCCCATTACCGACAAGTGTTTTTCTTGGTTTCTTACTCCGATTCACCATACCTCTCTCTATACCCTGACCTCTCTTTGTCAACATCATCCCTCTAACAGGGTCTTTTTTATGTGTTGCAGTCTGACTCCCTCTCTTGCTGTTTACACATCTCTTCTTTTTTCCATAGCACCATGCCCTGAAACTCTCAAAAACAGAAGAGCCAGACAGAAACAGACTGAGGCCAGGCAAGCGAAAGAGGCAGCAGCTGAATCAAATCTAAACAAGAAGCCAAGCCACTGTTTACAACACATGCATACAGTAGCGCTCCACCCCATTAGTGGGGCTGTTGTGACGCACTCACTCAGCTGAATTGGCCTGGCCTGATTGCATTAAGTGCAGTAAACAGAGGGTTCAAACAGGGTTAGCCTCTGTGCTGCTGCCAAACGTGGTGATGAAGTGTGCAATCACATTTTGGGGCAGCACATTAACTGTAACTCTGCACACTGTGCAGATGTAAATCACGCTCCTTCTGAGGCATTCCAACAAAAGGAGGGTGGTGGTCTGTATCTCAAGTAGTTTTAAGATACTAAAAAAAACATCAACAGTCGAGCAAGATCAGTAATCAAAGAACAATTAGCCACAGAAGTTTAAAACAAAAACGCTTTGAGCTACTAAAGGCAGTCACTTTACAGAGACTCAGACAGCACTTCCTCCGCTATGCTTTAAATATAACATTAAAGAATGCAAGATGTGAACACCCCATTCCAGCATTATGGGGTATGAAAAGACTTCTCTGGAAGTTCTTCTGGAAAGACTTTTCTCTCTGGGGTATAGCTTTGAGGTTAGTGATCAGTCAGCGACAACAACATTACAAAAATCAGAGGAGGTCTGGGGATCAGTGAGTGTTTCTTTTCATCCCGAAGGTGAAGGAGTTCACTGAGGTTGAAGTTAATGCTTTGCTCAGGACATTCAACTTGTTCCACTTCAAGCTAGACACACCGTGTCTTCTTGGAGCTTGCTTTGTGTGCATGGGTATTGTCATGCTGGTGTTGCAACATTGTTTGGGTCTCTTATTTTGAAGGGAAATTGTAATGCCACAGCATACAGGGGCATTCTATACAGTTGTGTGCCCTGAAGTTGTTGCAACCATTTGGGAAAGAACCGCATGTAGTTGTGGCAGTCAGGTGGGGGAGGTGCTAGTTATGTGGTTAGACTCTGGTTTACTAATCAGAAATGCAAGGGTTCAAGCCCCAGTATTGCTATCCTTGGGGCCCATGATATCTTGAAAAGCTGAGGTGTCAGGTTAATAATGCATATGATTATATGAAAGTTTATTAGCTTCAGATGTATGCTAGACATTACATTGAATGCATGAATGACAAGACTTTCCAAAACTGGACAACTGAAGATTAAAAAGAAATGTAGCCCATTTATTTGTCCAGTTTTACTTCTGTGAATACTGTCTTTTTTAACTCCTGTTTTTGGTTGATTGGAGAGGAACCTGATGCTTTTCTGCTTGTTGAACCTTGCTGCCCTGGCTAAACGCATGTGCTGTGAGATTCTTATAACAAAATGACAGACAGACAGACAGACAGACAGACAGATAGACAGATAGACAGATAGACAGATAGATAGATAGATAGATAGATAGATAGATAGATAGATAGATAGATAGATAGATGTACACAAAAATATATCATATATCATTATCTTACATATTATAGAACAGCTTTTAGAACCAAGTTAGGGCTCATTTTACAACATAACCTCAGATAATAATACAAGCAAGAGTACAGATGTGTTTTAGATAATAATAATAATAATAAAGTCATTAAATGTTTAATTTTGTTTCAGATGACAGAAAAGTGTTTTCACATTCCTACAAAGAGCTATATAGTTATTCTCTCTCTTTCTCTCTCTTTAGAGATAATATATATATATATATATATATATATATATATATATATATATATATATATATATATATATATATAAACATTATTATATAATCTACCTATCAACACTCGGCTATATCAGCTCTTGTTCAGCAATTGTTAGTGTTTATGAAAAGGTTTTAAGAGTTTATATGGAAATGTTTGATAGTGCTCTCTTCATTGCAGCACATTTTGGACATTGTGTTTGCACAGCGATACAGGAGAGTTTTATAGAACTACTGTGGATATAATTTATATTTGTTACCTCTTTTAAGATTAGTAATTGCTCCTGGGTGTTTTGTTGCTCTACAGTGTTAGTGTCACTCCGGTTGAACTGTTCATGCTCTGCACATTGCTTGGTGTAGCCTATAATCGGGAATCTGGGCCCCTGAGCAAGGCTCTTAGCCCCATAGCTAATCAGTTGTATAAATGAGATAGATGTAAGTCACTCTGAACAAGGGTGTCTTCCAAATGCCATCAATGTAAATATATCTTTGTTAAAAAAAAAAATAGGAACAGTCCATACACTATATATAATCTGCTGTACTAAAGTATAATATAAGCCAAAGAGCAGTTGGGGTAGAAAAGGGGAACTATGGTCACTACGTCTTGACATTTCTTGAAAAGCTTTATTTTAGTAGTTTGTTTCTTCTTTCACAGCTATGGAATTTTACGGAGGTTGCGTTGAGATTCTGGAGAATTCATTGAATAAATCAAATTTAAAAAAAGATTTGAAAGCTATTAATTAATTAATCAATCAATCGATTAATTAATTAATGTATTTATTTATTATAGAATTGGATTGAGCATGAAGTCACGATGTATAAGCGTCTACGCAGAGAATCATCTCGCCTTATCTCAAAATTCACAACAGAAACTGCAAGAGTGCCAGGCGTCTGTTGTAATGAGGTCAACCTCAGCTTGCAGATCACGACAGTGCTGAGCGGACTGGGGGAGGGGAATAACAGCACACTTTCAGGGATATAAAGCTTACAAGAAATAAAATCTCTCTTAGCATGACGCAGTTTTGTTTGTGAGAGCTGAGTAGTCTGCAATTTGTCCTGGTAGAAATGCACCCTATAGTAATGAATTTTCTTTTGCATTTATAGTTACATTTATCTTATTTGACAAATGTCCCTGAAAAAAATCCAGTGATGCACAGAAGTGCTGTGAAGTCTGTCAATAATACATCCTGATACTGGTACAATAGTTTACAGAATAAACAAACTATCAGTATGAGAATGCTGTTGGGGACAATATAGTAAGAAAAGTACACAGACAAGTACAGTAAAGTGATAAATTAAGTACTTCAGGAAACAATTTATCTTTAGTTATTGTCCACCAGTGACTCCAGGACTTCACTCCACCACTTAGGTACCAAAACAGAGATGAGTCATGTTATAATTAAATAAAAAGAAATAAAATCCCTTAATTTATCATCATACAGAAAGAAAGTGTTAAACCTCCAGGGCAGTAAGGATTGAGGCCGGACTGATAATTGGATGTCTACACTGTGGGGAACATGTTCAGAAATAACAACTGCCTGATATTTAGCGGGTGTTACTTTAGGAACAAGAGCATTGGGTGTAAAGTAATAATAAATCTTCAAGAATGAGTGATGTATTGTTGAGAAAAAAAAGCTGGATCTTTAGTGGTCAAAAAACTTGGAACATTTACATTTACGTTTGTGGCATTTAGCAGACTTTTTTTTATCAGAATGTCTGCTGAAGAGCAAAATTCAAATCCCTTTTACCCAAAGTACAAATAAATTTCATTCTAGTGTAAGAACCTATAATGTGCAAACAAGTAGATGAGGGTGTGAAATATGTATAGGCACATTATATTTAAGCTAAATTCCATGTAGTCTCGATGACAGTTTAGATCCTCACATGATGAGTTCTCAAATGCAAAATGTGGCTCATCCATGCTGCAGCCCAGGAACTGGCAGTGACCTGTCTGTTTCTATATTTTTATTTGCCTGGGTTTGGGTTTAATCTGGTTACCTTGGAATAAAAAAGCCTTCAGGAAGGTGTCCCGAACTAAGAGGTGAGACAGATGCAGAGGCAGTTGAGTGTATTTTTATTAACAAACAGCAGGCAAACATTTCCAAAATTAACGGCAAGAGCAAAGTCAGTAAACAGGCAAGGGTTTGGTGAGGCACAAACAGCATAAACAAGGCACAGACAAAACTGTGAACTAGTAAAGCCAAAACCAGGAAAACGAACACAGGATAATAAGGCTTGGTAATCATCAGGGGTGGAATGTACATACTGAGCGTTTACTTCGCAACATTAGTGTGAAAGAAAGCCTTTTTTAGTAAAGTGACTGTGTCTGTGTGTGTGTGTGTGTGAGAGAGAGAAAAAGAGAGAGAGATTGGAAACAGGTGATGTTGCTCAATAGTATGGTGATTGTGAACGGGTCAGTGGTAATGCATTATGGGTGGTGTAGTCCAAAGCAGCCATGGCTGTAGGCCACAATGTATTGTGGGAAAAAGAGTTCACAGATAGAGCTGATCTGTCAGGAAGAGAAACATGTTTCAATATAAATCATGGTATATCCTCTATGAAATGTATTCTGGCATATGTCTGATGCCAGAAAACCCTTTTACACCCAGCAGTGTATGAGAGAACAATTTAGCACACATACTCCTGCATAAAAGTGAGAGGACACCTGCAGGGAAACTACTAGATGTTCAACATGGCACCTCATTGTAAAGATGAGGATTTGAGCAATAAAATTGTTGCTTTTCACAAAAATGCCGATGCTATAAAAAGATTAGCAACACCCTGAAACTGAGTTACAGTACAGTGGCCAGGGTCATACAGATGTTTTCTAAGACGTGTTTCACTTTGAACAGGCTTCGCAAGGATCCATCAAAGAAGTTAAGTCTTCCAGTGCAGAAGCTGCTTCAAAAACAGACAGGAGTGCTGCCACCATTGCTTTAGAGGTTGCAGAAGTGGAGGGGCCACTTGTGAATGCTCACGCCATACCCCGCACACTGCAACAAGTCGGATTGCATGGTTGTGGTGCCAGAAGGAAGCCTCTTCTGAAGCTGGCTCAAAAGAAAGCCCTGATAAACTTGTTTGGCTCATATGGTGGCCAGCATGTGTGGCGACGCCCTGGTGAGGAGCACCAAGAAAATTTTGTCTTACCTACAGTCAAGCATGGTGGAGGTAGCATTATGGTCTGGGGCTGCATGAGTGCTGCTGGTACTGGGGAGCTGCGGTTCATTGAGGGAAACGTGGATTCCAACATGCACTGTGACATTCAAAAGCAGAACATGATGCCCAGTCTTCAGAAATTGGGCCGAACGGCAATGACCCCAAACACACCGCCAAGATGACAACTGTCTTGCTAAAGAAGCTAAAGGTTAAGGTGATGGAGTGGCCAAGTATGTCTCCAGACCTGAACCCTATTGAGCACCTGTGGGGCATCCTCAAGAGGAAGGTGGAGAACCACCATGTGTAACATCCAGCAGCTCTGTGATGTCATTATGGAGGCGTGGAAGAGGATCCCAGCAACAACCTGTGCAGCTCTGGTGAATTCTATGCCCAGGAGGATTAAAGCAGTGCTGAATAACAGTGATGCTCACACTAAATATTGACAATTTAGACACTTAGGGTGTACTCACTTTTGTTGCCAGTTATTTAGACAATAATGGCTGTATGTTGTGTTACTTTTAGAGGACAGTAAATCTGTACTGCTAAACAAGCTGCACATTGACTACTAAGTTTTTACTAATTGCTGAAATTTGAGGGGTGTACTTACTTTTATAAGACAATGTAAATATATAATCAGAGTGAACACCACTACAAAATGGCTGACACTTAATATATAGTGCACTAGATAGGGGATAGGGAGCGGTTTCAGATGCAGCATCTGTTTGGATGAGATTAAATTTGCATGACCCATTTCCACAGAGGTGCTTCTCTATAAGTTTATTTCTGTCCTGAATGCCAGGACTTTTCTCTTTCATTCAGAAATATGAATCTCTGTGTTCATTCATTAAAATAATTCCACACATTGGTTTAGAACAAAAATTTGGATTTTACATTGTGTTTCCTTTTGGTTCTCTGGTTTCCTCCCAGGATAATGATTTTAATGAATGAATGAATGTTCAAAAATTAGTTTGTTTTATAAATAAGTGGGTATAGCATCTGCCTTTGGCCGAATGTGAAGGTTGTGCGTTCAAATCCCAGCCACACCAAGCTACAATATATACATACATTATATTTATATGACATATACACACACACAAAACAGTGCACTTTAGTCTTTTTCTGTTCTTTTTGATTCCCTACACAACGTTGTGTCTGTAAGTGAAGATGCTACACTGTGTATTAAACATGCGGTGACTAACATACTAATGTTCGCATGAACCAGGTGGACAAAACAATTGCAGAATCTTCAAGGTTTTGGAAGTTGTAATAATCAGGGCCTTCAGTCTCAGATGTCCTGTGATGAAAGGAGATGGTCCTGAAGGTCTGCTGTTAATTAGAACAATGAGAAACACAATTATCTGTGAAACATTTAGCAGATGATTTTCAGGAAGTTCTTTCAGGAAGTTCTTGGCATAGAAAATATTAAATATTGAAATCCACATGGTGGATGAGTGAAGCTCTGAAATGAAAAGCACATTTGAGGTCAGTGGTGCTCTCAGGTGTATGAGGTAAATATTAGACATATTTTTTTAAAGTATTTTATGTTCATTTCAATTCAGTTTTATTTGTAGAGCATTTTTTAACAATAGACATTGTCCCAAAGCAGCTTTACTGAGAAAGGTTTTGAAGATAGAATGTATATGTGTAGTGCCTGTAAGTTTGTTCCTTAGAAGTTTAGCACTAATAAGCGAGCCAGTGGCGACTGTGGCACGGAAAAACTTCTTGAGAAAGTCAGAGGAAGAAACCTTGAGAGTAACCAGACCCAAAAAGGAAAAAACCTCATTACCAAATGTCCATTCATTACAGTTCATCATTGTTGAGGTGTTAAATGCAGTGCAGTTGAAGCAACCTGTGGTCCTAAACACATTGTAGTAGACTGTTGAGTGTATTGTATGTCTTTCCAAAAATGCAATGAAACTGAGGAATGAACATGTATGCGTGGTTATTAACACGTTGCATTGTGGGTCATTTGCATAGCTGGTGAAAAATCCGATCTGATCCTGATGTTAGACATGAGGTCTCTCCATCCTGTGTTTCCTCAGCTGGCACATACCCTGGCACAAACCTACACCCATTACTGAGGTGTTTCCAGCTCACCGTGGTCTGGACTGCGTTGGCTTTTTCTACTTTTATTTTGAAACCGGTGTCTGACTCATCATCTGGCATTAACACCTTCTGGGATTTTTTTGTGGTTTATTTGTTATAGGACGGGTTTATCTACTCTTGATTACATGTATAATTAATTACATGTCTTTACATTAAAGTGATATAAGTTGATGCAGATCTTTTCGCCGGGAGAAAATGTAGTACTGTGCTGCCACCTGGTGTCAGAGTATAACTCACAGACAGTGCAGGCGGCTGCGCGCGTGTGTGTGTGTGTGTGTGTGTGTGTGTGTGTGTGTGTGTGTGTGTGTGTGTGTGTGTGTGTGTGTGGGAATAAATAAATAGATAAAGGTTTAAAAGGATCTGCTCTAGAAGGTAAAAAGGAGTTGATTATCATGAACTGTCCATTCTTATTTCTTATGTCATTTACACTCCATATATCACAGAAACCCCTTCACTGCTGGACTAAGGTGGGCCAAATATCCGTCTGTGGCTCTGTGAATAATCCTCCACTGCAGGTCAGCAGTACACTTCTTGACAGGGGGTATATAAAGGTTCCTCCACCTCTCCCGCACTAGAAAGTCCGGGTTTAACATCTCTGGGCACAGACAGACAGGATGGAGTCTGAGGACCCCCTATTAACTCTTACCCCTGTCTTTCATGTGTTGCATGGATTTGTAAAATGGGGTGAATTCAGAGTGGCTTGTCTCCATAAGCTCCAATAGGAACAGGTGTTTGCTAAGGTTGAGGTTGCACCTATCCACTGTGGATTATTGACATCCTTACAGAACAGCTCTTTGTAGAAGTTTAGTGCAATGTTTCTCATTTCCGTTGGTGTTGTAGTCTGGGCGCTTTAGGTACAGCATTCTGGTTTTCTGTTCTAGATTGAAGAAGTAGGAGGTTGGGGCATCAATGTCTTTGATGTTGTAGATGTGGGGTCTTACGAAGTCTCCTTTAGCCTTCTAATGAAGATATGAACCTAATGCTTTCTTTTTTTTCTAGTGAGTTCCTCCTCTTAATGAGGTTGTTAGTGATTATATCGTTTTCTAGTATTAGTATCTCCCTTTCTAATTTGTCGATTGTGTTCTTTTTCAGTGTTTTTGTGTGTAGTGTATTGCTGGCGGAACATTTTAATCTGTGATTTCCTGACCTCCCACCAAGGAATCAAACTCCCACTTCTTCTGCCTCCATTCCTCCAGAAAGTTGTAAAATGAACACAGAAGTCCTGGTCTTGGAGCAGTTTAGTATTGTTTAGTTTTAGTATTTAGTAAGATCTGGGCTTCACATTGTTAAATAGCATCAAATCTACTGTGACCATGTAGTGATCTGAGAACCCACTGGGATATGGAAGACTTTTGAAAGTGTTGTTTCTATGTACTTTGTTATATCAAATCTGTTGAGTCTCACAGCACTTATTCTTGTAGTGGTTGTATTCAGCCATGTGTATTGTTTCACATCTACATTCTTCTCTACAGGCATCTGACAGACTGCATGCTTTAATAACCTTGTCTAATAATTCACTGGACTGTATGTGTGATTCTTCCAACCAAGTTCTGGTCTGCCTTAAAACCGATGGTGCAGTTCCAGTCTCTGCTCATTACTGTAGTAAGGTTACTGCCATGCTTCATTATTGCATCCCTAAGTTAAATCTATAACTGCTGAGGTTTGCAAAAAAAATCTGTCCCTCTGATTTCTGCTTGTAGCATTAAAACCTGACCCTGAACTAGCTCAATGAGCTGTGTGACATTTGCTTTTACTCTTTTAAAAAAAAATGTATTGCTACCACTGCAATGAAGTTTGTCCCTTGACTGAGACTCTTACTTTCTCCTTTTTCCTTTGAAAACATGTCATTTTTATTTTTTGCAATATTTGTATGGAACCCAGCTGCCATTGCTTTTGCACTAAAAATGTAAAATTGTTGTCATGTCAATAAAGCACACTTAAATATAAATTGAGTGTGTGTGTGTGTGTATACTGTCTGCTCCTTCTGTAAATTTTGCCCTGTATTTAACAACTGTAAGATGTTTCAGGTTGCATGGTGATCCAGCAGATTCGGTGTTGTTGATGTTCAGGTGCAGGTAATTGAGTTCTGCAGTTTTGCAGCTTTAGCTGGTGTCTGTTTCCTCCCACATCAAACACATGCTGGTTTCTCTGCTCTAAATGCACCTGATCCTGACCAGGGGGAAACCAGATTATTGTTGTTTAGACAGAAATAAAATGTGTTAGAAAGGTCCATGTTCCACTATTTAAGAGTTTTAGAGTCTGTGGAACCTGGTACGTAGTGTCTCTGAAGGAGTAGACACCGTAGCATAATTCAGTTCAATTCCGTTTTATTTGTAGAGCGCTTTTAACAATGGACATTTTCCCAAAGCAGATTGTTCATAACTGTAGTATACATCATGGCAGATTTTCCTACACACATTTATTCTTCTTTTTCCCATTAGAAACAGCAGCTCTTATTTAGTCTGAAATCTTTTAAATGTTGATTACCATACGGTCATCACAGGTAGCAAATTTGATCTTTGTATTTACTTTGTGGGAAATACTGATTCAGTGGACTTGTAATTTTACAGGTATAAAAATGGATGCTAGCATGGTGGTACTACACGCAGTAGGAAATGGCTAGTGCGTCCGTTGCACATGTAGTGGGGCGGTCCAGAGACCCGTAATCCAAATGGCTGCATGCATATGCATATATATATATATATATATATATATATATATATATATATATATATATATATATATATATATATATATATATTTGGCTGTCAAAATTAAAATTATTGTAAACGGCACTAGATGTTATTAACACGCTATCAATTCAGCGCGCATTTCTGTTTTTACCATTTTTATAAAAAGTACAAATACATAAATAAATATATATATAAATACAAAACGAATTAAAAATGTTGTTATCTAATGAATGTGTCCAGGCTGAAGATCCACATATAAAACACAAGCAGATAAAAGATGATGATGATCATGAATGTGTCTGTTCTCAGTCATGTTCTCATCACTGACTCCCTCTGTCTCATCCACATTAACCCCAAACTTCTCACTGCCTTCTGCCTTCTGCTTCTTATCTTCATAAAGAGTGAGAGTCAGGACTTTATACACCAGCGGATTGAAAAAGACGCGCAGTAACAGGAAATCGGTTGTTCGGCTGAAATCGGCACGCAGTGAAAAGGAAAAATTTTATATTTCACCAAATAAATAGATTAAAACTTAAGTAACGAGCCGGTTTTGAAAATGTAAGAAATTAAAAGTACAGATATTTGTGTAAAAATGTAATGAGTAAAAGTAAAAAGTTATCTGAAAAATAAATAGTGGAGTAAAGTACTGATACCAGAAAAATCTACTTAAGTACAGTAACAAAGTATTTGTACTCCGTTACTTCCCACCTCTGCGTACATCCACCTATGGCAGTCCCGGTCATGGTGGTTTCCTGATAACGAGGTGAAGCAGGCTGTCCTAGGAGGGTTCATGCATATTGACAAATCTTTCTATGCTGAATCTTTCCAGGGTTAGTTAAACACTGGGATAAATGTATTAATAAAGCAGGGTAGTAGGTCAAAAAATAAATGCAAAAATGTTATAGGTTGACTTGAACACCACTATAAGAGATGAGAGAAGTAATGTTTTAAAGACAGACAGAGTTTTACTCCTGAACATCGTTTGCTGTTTGCTGTATACAGCAGGAACTTTTAATGACATGATTCATCATTGTTATAGGCCAGACTGTGGGAGTGTGACTGAGTGTGGACATGTGCCTGTGGATGTGCTTGCTTGAATAAAGATACACACAGGAAAAAAAAAATAAGACAGACGAGGATTCTGCATTGCTTTCTGTTTTTACTACAAAGACAGAGTTGGGATCCAGCAGTACATGGGGTGGAGTTACTCCATTACACTACAGAGCACGATCGTTATCGATCAAAAAAACCTGTTCTATGCAAGTCTAAAATGCTAGTGTTTACTGTAGCACCATTTCATTAGGATGTCTTTAGGAACCTTGGCTCGTATATAACTAGAGTAAGGTCACTATGAAAGAGCGCACACATGAACATTAACATCATCCTCATCTACTGTAACGCACACTGGAGCAGTACTCGGCTAACGCTGCAGTGAGAAAGCGGTCACTACATCTAATCTTTTCATTTCAAAATGTGTTGGAACTTTCATAGCGTTCCAAGCAAATGAACTAATCCCGCTCTCTCTCTCTCTCTCTCTCTGTGCAGTAATATTTCCTGAAGTTGGTGAAATATTACAGGTATCTACAGTACAGTAAAATTCTTCAGTACAAAAATATATTACAAATCTCCAGGCATATTTACATGGGCACTTTCTCAACAAATACATCTATACGATCTCTATAAAGCTAGTGAGGAAAGCTGTGGACAAAGGGAGAGCAATTCAACTTGAACTCGATAGTGGTATTAAGAAAAAAAAAACCAAAGCATTTTAAAAGTCTAGCACCAGTCAGAGTCCGATATTGTGCAATTTCTTCCTCTTCATAGACTGAAAACACGTTTAAAATTCTGGGCTTTAAAAAAAAAAAAAAAAAATAGAACAGTAAGAAGAATTTGAACTCCTGCCTCTAGAGATCCACAAGTCCACTTGAGTTTGAAAACATCAGCAGGCAATGGTGCTTCTAGAAAAACATCCTGAAAACAAACATTCTCAATTAGGAGGGGAGAAGAACACATTTAATCTTAGGTATACAAGGTCATAAGTTCAACACTAAACAAAATATAAACACATTTTTCTGGGCGATCAGCATCAGTAGATTTTAAAAAATTCAATTAAAAAAAATGTTTAGGTCGATTGATTCATTGGTTTTAATAAATAATTGGCACGGATAGGTGATTGCTGGAACTATTTCCAGATAATCCATACAGATAATTTTTCCTGGTTGGTTATACAATGCAAGAATGCCCCCTAGAGGCAAATCACTGATGCCAACCCAACATACAGAGGTTCACTTGGCTGAAGCAACTTACAATCATCTCATTTATACAACTGAGATCTCGGTAGCACTAGTTGGGTTTCTGAGTCCTGTGTTTAATTCCATTCAGCTTTATTTGTAGAGCGCTTTTACTGATGAACTTTGTCCCAAAGCAGCTTTACAGAGTTAAAGAAAGTGAAGGTGGAAAGTCTAAGTTTGTTCCTTATATTTATTGTACCCCTTATGAGTGAGCCAGTGGCAGCTGTAGCAAGGAAAAACTCTACCATCTGAGATGGTATGGGGAAAAAACCTTGAGAGGAACCAGACTTTAAAGGGAACCTATCCTCATCTGGGTGGCACCAAATGTTCATTAGTTTCATAACTGTTCAGTGAATGCAGAACTGTTCATGGAAATTGCAGGCCTAAGCCATTGTAGCACACTGTTTATATTAATTACAGTTTAAATCAATCTTCAAAGCTCTTGAGTTGCTCAGTAACTTCATCTTAAGGCTGTTCTTCATTACTGCAGCATCCTGACCTGAACCAGCAAGGCAAAGCAAACCAAATGAAGCAGTGCTTTTACACTTTGTGTGTGTATTAAGGGGTGTAAATGAATATGTCTACATTACTGTGAAGTTTGGATTGACCAAAGCAAATATAAAACACTGGGAGAATTGTGGATTATTGTAAATTACAGAGTGAATCAGGATCCAACTGAATCACGTGGTCCCTTTAATATATAATAATTTACTTTAATAGAGAGGTAAGACAAACAAAAAAACCCCCATCAAACCAGCCCACAATGTTTTGCCATAAGGAAAATATTAAGACTGAACGACTGATTATCTACTGCTTCTTCAGTCTTCTCAGAGAATAGTGGTGCACTTTTCTGATTTGTAAGACATTTCTGAAATAAACAAAGAATAAATCCGGAAACCTGGCAACCATGTAAACAGAACAAACACCAATTTCATTAGCATTATCTAAACAGTGTTTTGCTTCAATCTGACCAGAGAGCTGCCTTACTGAGCTACAAAATAAAACCACATTTCTACCATATTTTGGTACAAATAAAAAAAAAAAAAAAGTGTTTTTCTTCTACTGAGCCACTGGTACAAACTTTTTCCAGATACAGAGCAGCACAGATCCTCCAGCTATTGGGACACCTGAGCTTTCCTGCAATATGTAGTTATTCTCCAAACTGTAGGGACGTTTTTGGATGTGGTATAGTAAAATTGTGTTTACTTAAACTTGAAAACCCAAACCTGTTCCAGCATGGTTTGGAGTGGAAGATCTATAGAGCTCTGATCTCAACCCTAGTGAACACATTTGGAATGAATGTGAACACAGGCTTCCTCATCTCACCTACATCAGTACCAGACTTTACTAACACCCTTGTGGTGAAGGAATTAGAAGAGCAAATTGGGACTAAATGTGGAATGAGATGCTCACCATAGTTTTGACCAGATGCTCGCAAACCTTTGGCAATACAGTGTCCAATTTAAGAGATTTGAAGCACCCAAATCAATGTGACACCATAGTGTTACATTCCTACTAGTTTGTTTATCTTCTGTGTACCTACACATGGTTACTTTCTCATAGAATGTTAATATGGAATAAATGACCTGGAAAAACTGTACTGTGCAACTGACCTGTAGATGTTGGGGTCCAGAAGCACAGCTGTGTCCTGAGGCAGCTGTGAGAGATGTACCACTTTGGTTTTCATCTGTGGTCGGTCACTCTCACTCACCCATGAGTCTGGCAGTCTGAGGGAGAAACAGACAGAAGCACTTCCTCAATGTTTTATGAATGTAAATTAGACTGAACAATAACTCTAATCCTATGAAACTCTCTTTGTCTACCTCTACACTGCCATCAGAGCTCAGATCAGACATGTTTTAATCAGTCAGATAGTAATGATCCGAATGTGATACCAGTGCAAAAAAAAAAAACTCATCAAGGCCGTGTGATCTTAATCCATGAAAGTGTACAAAATGACGTGCTCATTAGTAAAGGTGGAAGAGAGGCGATGCATTTCTGTTCACCTGCCGAGACTGATAGACTGCTCTGTACTCACATGTCCTCTGGAGTCCAGTGGAGCAGCACCTTCACCTTCCCTGAATCCTCCTTCCGTCTTGCAATGACCTATTGATTCAATACAAACAGCATGTTGTTGGTGTTTAATAGAGCTGAGGATATTTATGAAAGCTTGTGAGCGATATTGAGTGGATAAGCAGAAAGTAGCAGAAAGTTCCAGTGCTGGGATTATGTACTTTTGTACAGGGGAAAAAATACGATCTGTTTGCATCTTTTTTTTTTTTTGATGGTTCCCTTTAATTCCTATAACGCCAACTATTGAAGCTTTGTTTCAAAAGATCTGACTATCAGCCTACATAGCACTTTTCCAACAAAGAATTTCTCACTACAAATCACAACATTAAATTTGCAACAATAAATAAAAAAAAACTCTCCTCACTACTGCAGATACAGATTTTCTTTTTTTTTTTTTTTTGCATGTTTCACACTTTAATGTTTCAGATCATCAAACTAATTTAAATATTAGTAAAATATAACACAAGTGAACACAACATGCAGTTTTTAAATGAAGATTTTTATTTTTGAAGGAAAACGAATTCCAAAACTACATGGCCCTGTGTGAAAGTATTTGCTTCCCCTGTTTAAACTGTGGTTTATCACACCTGAGTTCAATTTATCTCGCCACACCCAGGCCTGATTACTGCCACACCGGTTCACAATCAAGAAATCTCTTAAACAGGACCTGCCTGATAAAGTGAAGTAGACCAAAAGATCCTTAAAAGCTACCTTCCCAGGAGTGGCCGGCCGACCAAAATTACCCCAAGACCCCAGCAACGACTCATCCAAGAGGTCACAAAAGACCCCACAACAACATCCAAAGAACTGGCAAAAATGGTCTGCATGGCAGAGTTCCAAGATGAAAACCTCTGCTGAGCAAAAAGAACATATAGGTTCGTTTCAGTTTTGCCAGAAAACATCTTGATGATCCCCAAGACTTTTGGAAAAAAAATACTCTGTGGATTGACGAGACGAAAGTTTTTGGAAGGTGTGTGTCCCATTACGTCTGGCGTAAAAGTAACACCGCATATCAGAAAAAGAACATCATAGCAACAGTTAAATATGGTGGTGGTAGTGTGATGGTCTGGGGCTGTTTTGCTGCTTAAGGACCTGGAAGACTTGCTGTGATAAATGGAACCCTGAATTGAGCAGTTTACCAAAAAATCCTGAAGGAGCATGTCCGGCCATCTGTTCGTGACCTCAAGCTGTAACGAACTTGGGTTCGGCAGCAGGACAATAATCCAAAACACACCAGCAAGTCCACCTCTGACTGGCTGAACAAAAACAAAATGTAGATTTTGGAGTGGCCTAGTCAAAGTCCTGACCTGAATCTTATTGAGATGCTGTGGCATGACCTTAAAAAGGCAGTTCATGCTCGAAAACCCTCCAATGTGTCTGAATTACAAGAATTCTGCATAGATGAGTGACCAAAATTCCTCCACAGCGCTGTAACAGACTCACTGCAAGTTATCACAAACGCTTGATTGCAGTTGTTGCTGCTAAGGGTGTCCCAAACAGTTATTAGGTTTAGGGGGCAAACACTTTTTCACACAGGGCCATGTAGTTTTGAATTTTGTTTTCGCTCAATAATAAAAAGATTGCTGAAACTGTTGGGAAAAAATCCATACAAATTATTTTTTTTTCAGCTTGAGTGTGTTGCTGGAGTGGCTGAGTAGGTCTGCTGTCATTATAGCGCCCTCTAGAGGCGAATCACTGACACCACGTGCTGTTTGATGAAAGGAGAGTGCTATTTTATATTTATGAATTATTATTATTATTATATATATACATACACATACACACAATCAATATATTTACATTTATTTCATTTAGCACATTTTTATGATGCAGTACTTTTCTATTACTGTTTTATTTTTGTAATAAAAGTTCATTAATATTTTACATGCAGTATTTTGTTTTTTATTTTAGATCATCCAGTGTTGATTTAAAAAACTAGTAGTTGATTAGTCGGTTATCTTTAAAAAAAAAAAGCATTTTATTTGGCAGTCCATATATCCCAATATCCTGAACATGACACTTCTAGAGCAATATAGCTCTGTCCTTTGGTTCATTCTGTGCTCTGTGGCTCACTTGCAACAACAAAATTGCTGCCTGTAATCCATAAAACTCATTTCTGGTTCACTTCTTTCAGTTGGGTCAAGTCAGGTTCGAACCACTTTCTCAGAACAGGCCACTCACCAGCTGAACGGAACAAATCTGACACAAAGCAAACTGTCGAGAGCAGCAAAGGCAACGTGAAGCTGCTGAGAGGTGTGTTTAAAAGCATTCATCCCACTGGCACCTTTTTGCCTCGTTTCGTGTATAACAAATACAGACTTTAGGGATGGATGAATGCATGGCTCATGTATTGTGCACTCACCGTGCTGTGAAACACCACGCTGTGGCCCTTGCCCTGGCTCTCAATGTGGGTTGCTAAATTGAGACAGATGGCACGATGACGGATGGCATCCATCGTTTGTGCGTCAAAGAAGTCGTGTGGCCGAGCTGGAACAGGCGGTTTGAGTTAAAAATGAGGAACATAAAAGAGGAACATAAAAGATAAGACAAACCAGCACCAAGACCCTGATACATACGCAATGATCTCCTGCATTTGTTCTTTAGTTTCCTCCGTTTGCTCATGCCAGCTTTAGAGGGCGACTCCTCCTTCAGCTTGGCCTGGCTGGACAGTTTGGATGAGTTCTGTGAGCTGAAGTGGGTGGGTACGTGACGTGCTAGTCCTCCCTGCGAGGCAAAAGTGGCATTGCATCCACCCACTACACACTGAAAAAGAACAAGTAAATAAAACCAGACGAAAGCATGAAATAACACAGACAGTATTTGAGGACGTGTAAAAGAGTGAGCCTCTTGGTGTACAGGTGTTTTGGCTCTGTAGATTATACCAAGCTGCGTAATGTTCCTGCATTAAATAATCCACAGAACAAAGTCATACCTTGAAAGGTTTATCACCACTGTGGGAAAGCATGTGTCTCTGTAGCCAGCTCTGGCTGGTGGAGGGTGTGTTGTACACCTTACAGCCCTTCCACAGACACACAAACACCTACCACAAAAAAAAACAAAAAAACACCCATACGCACATTTAGTATATAGAATATATTAAACGTTGCGATATATTATCTATATATAAAGATTGATAAGTGTGACATCACATCACTGTGTCATGACATCACTAGAGATATTGTGAGCATAGTAACATCTAAAACGCTGTGTTGCAACCCAGTGTTCAGCTGTAAAAGTATGGCTACAGAGTTGCAAGAACATTATAGGGAAAATGTCTGTAAATGTGACACTGTTATTTATTTGCCCTTAAGTGCAACTTTCCAAATTTACAGCTTTACATATTACATACAGATTTAAATTTCTATATATTTTAGAGGTCAACCGATTAATTGGTTTTGTCGAATAATCGGCACCGATATCTGGAACTATCTGCAAAAATCTATACCAATAGTTTTTCCGGTTTGCATTATACAGTACAAGATCAACCTCTAGAGGCAAATCACTGATGCCATGTGCGTTTCTTTTTTTTTTTTTTTAGTGTTTAATATTTTTTTTTAATGTAACTGTTTATATATCATTTATCACATTTTCATGATACAGTACTTTTTTGTTTTTTTACGATAGGTCGATTAATCGGTTATCAGCACAGGTACAATCCAACCTACTTATCTACCTATCTACCTATCTACCTATCTATCTATCTATCTATCTATCTATCTATCTATCTATCATACAGTGCATTATAAAAACAATATATATTACATAAACAACACACACAAAGAATCTCTGACACCAGCATATATTCATATACACATACACACAAACACACACGTGTGTAGCTGTTGACACATATTTGAAGGATGTTGTGTAAAGTCTCTCGAAGGAACACAAATGTTTAACATTGTTCAGTTGTGGCCATGCTACACCAACAATAAAACATCATTTTCCTATGTAATATTTAACATCAGCTGTTATTTTCTGGGCGAGTTTCAATGCCAGTATGGCAGATGGACATTAATAACGGCCTACTAGTATATGGGTCAGGCCCTAGTAGTGACGGCCTTACTATCTATAACTCAAGCTCACTTTTTAGGTGAAAACAAATAAAAGAAACAAACAAGTATGAAACAAGGAAATCCAAAAAAACCCCACAAATGTACAGTAAATCAACTTGGTCTGAATATGAACACATTTACAGTGGACCTGATTTTATTTTTGGAACATCCTCAATCCCCAATGTATTTGAAATAAGCAGTTATAAATAATAATAATACTTTAGACAACTGTAAGAAATGATGAAGTGCATTAAACTGATTATTTCATACCACATGAGTTCATGACAAATACAGTTGTATGCAGATGTTTAGGAACCCCCGACAAAGTCCATGATTTTCTTTTATAAATATTTGGGTGTTTGGATCAGCAATTTCATTTTGATCTATCAAATAACTGAAGGACACAGTAATATTTCAGTAGTGAAATGAGGTTTATTGGATTAACAGAAAATGTGCAATATGCATAAAAAAATGAAATTAGACAGGTGGATAAACTTGTCATTTTGTTAATTTGAATACCTGTAACTACTAAGCACTGATTAATTGGAACACACAATAGGTTTGGTGAGCTGATTAAGCCTTGAACTTCATAGACAGGTGCATCCCATCTTGAAAAAAGGTATTTGAGGTGGCCGATTGCAAGCTGTTGTTCTCTTTGACTCTCCTCAGAAAAGTGGCAACATGGGGGTCTCAAAACAACTCTCAAATTACCTGAAACCAAAGATTGTTCAATATTATGGTTTAGGGGAAGGCTACAAAAAGTTATCGCAGAGATATAAGCTGTCAGTGTCCACTGTGAGGAACATAGTGAGGAAATGGAAGACCACAGGCACAGTTCTTGTTAAGGCCAGAAGTGGCAGGCCACATAAAATATTGGAGTGGCAAAGGCGAAGGTGAGAATGGTCAAAAACAGCCCACAGACCACCTACAAAAAAGATCTACAACATCAACTTGCTGCAGATGGTGTCACTGTGCATCGTTCAACAATTCGCTGCACGTTGCACAAGGAGAAGCTGTATGGGAGAGTGATGGAAAGAAGGCTTTTCTGCACACACGCCACAAACGGAGTCCCTTGAGGTACGCAAACGCACATTTTGACAAGCCAGCTTCATTTTGGAATAAGGTGCTGTGGACTGATGAAACAAGATTGAGTTATTTTGTCATAACAAGGGGTGTTATGCATGGCGGCAAAATAAAACAGCGTTTCAAGAAAAACACTTGCTACCCACAGTAAAATTTGAGCGAGGTTCCATCATGCTGTGGGGCCAGTGCCGGTACTGGGAATCTGGTTAAAGTTGAGGGTTGCATGGATTCTACTCAATATCAGCAAATTCTTGAGAATAATGTTGAGGAATCAGTCACAAAGTTGAAGTTACCCCAGGGATGGATATTTCAACAAGACAACGACCAAAAACACTGCTGAAAATCTACTTGGGCATTTATGCAGAGGTACAAGTACAATGTTCTGGAATGGCCATTCCAGCCCCCAGACCTAAATGTCATTGAACATCTGTGGGGTGATTTGAAGCGGCTGTCCATGCTCAGCAACCATCAAACCTAACTGAATTGGAGATGTTTTGTAAGGAGGAATGGTCCAAAATACATTTATCCAGAATCCAGGCACTCATTACAGGCTATAGGAAGCATCTAGAGGCTGTTATTTCTGCTAAAGGAGGCTCTACTAAATATTGATATGGTTTTTCTGTTGGTGTGCCCGAATTTATGCACCTGTCTAATTTCGTTTTGATGCATATTACGCATTTTCTGTTAATCTAATAAACCTCATTTCACTACTGAAATATTACTGTGTCCTTTAGTTATTTGATAGATCAAAATGAAATTGCTGATCCAAACACCCAAATATTTATAAATGAAAATCATGGGCATTGTCAGGAATTCCTAAACTTTTGCATACAACTGTAAAAAAGCTGAAGCATGTGTGGGCAATGTAAAGGATGAAAGACGCAGTAAAGGGTAAAAAGAAAGCTAGCCTAGCAGAGATAGCATTAAAGAAACATTTTTATTTTTTTATTTAAGAAAGACTAAGAAAAATGAAAATTGTAAATTGTTACTGACCCCTCCACGCTGACCATCCACGTGGACTGAGCGGATGTGTTCTGCCAAGTCTGGGCTACTGGTGAAGAGCAGAGGGCACTGATCCCAACAGCAGGGATATGATGAACCTTTGGTAGATGCTGGAGCTGCTCCCCCGTGGCCGTTCATCATGGCCGGTGTGGAGCGTCCACTGGACGCTGTGCTCTCCATGTCCATCAAGGTGCTGCTGATACTAAAAAACATATACAGAGACTTACACGATCAGAAAAGCAGGTGTGTGTTAGTGTTTAGATGAAATAGACGAGTTCACACTAACTACGAACACAGACATCCAGTTTATGTTGCATTTGTGTCACATAGCAACAATTTAGGGACAAGTAACATGATTTGCGATTTTCTCAATTCTGTGCAAATTATGTATAAAGCAATAAAATGACAAACCCAAACAACTTGTATGAATGATTGTTTTCTGATTGTGTCCGGTATAATTTCAGTCCCCATTCACAAATTAAGGTCATGTCCACACTAATAAGTTTTTGTTTAAAAATGCATAATTTTCTCTCCATTTTGGCTGTACATCCACACCGAGACCCTGCATTCAGTCAACAAAAACTCTAAAGTGAATAAATTTGAAAACATGTTTTCACTTTGCAGTATGGACTGTGAAAACAGAGGCTTTCAAAACCGTTGACGCATTTTTACTCATTTAGTAAATAAACAGAAGGCGGAAATGATGCAGGTCAAAGCAGTTTAGGCTTTGCTTACGTGAAGTATAGGCATGCAATCGTTTCAGACGTTTCGGTGTGGATGAACAACTTATGGGAAATGATTGAACATGACAGTGTGGCCTTAGTTCCCTTCTGCAGTTATGTCCTTGGAAGAAAAAGGCAGAACTGTAGTTACTTGGAAACTTCTTTCCAAGTTTTCTGCTGTTTGGAGTACCAGTGTTTATCCGTTGTTCCATTCATATTCAGCACTCTGGATCACCCCTCATTAATCTCGATAACCCTACCTCACAACCCTACCACACGGAAGTCTGCAGGAGGAGACAACATTTCTGGCAAAGTGCTCAGGGAATGTGCAGAACAGCTAGCCGATGTCTTTACTGACATTTTCAACATCTCCCTGATCAGCGCCTTGTTCCTACGTGGTTCAAGACAACCACCACTGTCCCTGTGCCAAAGAAGTCTACAGTCTCCTGCCGTAATGATTATCGCTCCGTCGCACTTACACCCATCACAATGAAGTGTTTTGAGAGGCTGGCATGAAGCACGTCAAGACCCAGCTACCACCCTCACTGGACCCCATGCAGTTTGCGTATCGTCCAAACTGTTCCACGGAAAATGCCATCTCCACGACCCTCCATCTGGCCATTACCCACCTGCACAATAAGGACACATACGTACGAATGCAACAGCAGTTTAGCATTGAACACAATCATAACTCAGCACCTGAGCCTACTGGACCTGAACACCTCCATCTGCAAGTGGATCCTGGACTTCCTGACTGAGAGAGACCCCAGTCAGTCCTAGATCGGGAACAGCATCTCCAGCACCAACACACTGAGAACAGACCCACTGAGAACAGGCCCCTCAGAGCTGTGTGCTCAGTCCACTGCTGTTCACTCTGCTGACTCGCGACTGTGTAGCAATGCACAGCTCAACCCACATCATCAAGTTCCCGGATGACACGACTGTGGTGGGTCTCATCAGCAAGAACGACGAGTCAACATACAGAGAGGAAGTGCAACAGCTAACTAGCCTGGTGTAGAGCCAACAACCGGTCTCTGAACGTTCACAAAACCAAAGAGATTGTTAATGACTTTAGAAGAGCACAGAGCGACCATTCTCTACTGATCATTCATGGATCCTCCGTGGAGATCGTCAAGAGCACCAAATTCCTTGGGGCTCTTCTAGCGAAGACCTTCACCTGGTCACTCAACACCAGCTCCATCAGCAAGAAAGCCCAGCAGCGTCTCAACTTCCTGACCATGTTCTACCGAGGGACCATCAAGAGCATCCTGAGCAGGTGCATCACTGCCTGGTTTAGGTCTCGAATTGCAAGACCCTACAGAGGATCGTAAGGACGGCTGAGAGGATCATTAGTCTCTCTCCCCTCTATCACAGACATTTACACCACACGCTGCATCCGCAAAAGCCAATAGCATTGTGAAAACCCCTCACACACACACTCTTCACTCTCCTACCATCAGGACAGAGGTTCTGAAGTATTCGGGTCTCACATCCAGACTGTCTTTGCCCTCAAGCCATCAGGCTCCTCAACACACAGAACTAAACTCAGAAACACACACACACACACCCCAACTGTGTGTTACTGAACTGAACTGGTAGGAGCTATTATGTGTTTTGTGTATCTGTCCCACACTGTCGTGTATTGTCTGGTCTTTTGTCTTGCACTCGGTTGCACGCAATGCACTATGTGACTCAGACAACTTACTTATTCCTTAGTTCTGCTTTCTGTTATGTAGCTCTATGTTGTGTGATGTAGCGCTATGTTATTTTTTTGTAGCACCAGGGTTCTGGAGAAATGTTGTCGCATTTCACATAAAATCAAGATAACACCACAGCATGAGACTGAACATTCTGCTGGTTGGCTTTTGTATAATGCTACAAGAGTAACTGCTTGATTCACAAACAGGCAGAAATGCAGGTCAGAATTGGGAGACCTCGAGGTCCAGGACAGATAATCCCCATCGCTCATCACAAAGGACCTGTGAGATGAAAGTTCTGTCCTAGAAGTATAAAACTGGGAACTGCAGTAGAGAGCTGATGGTCAAGGGAGATTTGGGAACCTGCTGCAGGACTGTGGGGTGGTTCACAGGATCAATAATTAATTCAATTCAGTCAAAAAACTGAGGTGGTATGAGGAAAAAACCTTGAGAGAAACCAGACTCAAAACAGAACCCATCCTCATCTGGGTTACACCGAATGTCCATTCATCATAGTTTTGGTCACAAATCTGCAAACCAAAAGTTGGCATTTATGAAAGTTGGCATAGCAGAGAAAAGCACTGCTAGCAGCTTCGGTGATGAAGGGAGTGGGTTGTGGGTTAGCAACAGTTGTGAGGGAAAAATGGGCGGGCTGCACCACTGTGAAACGTGCCTTCTTGCCCCTCTCTAAGACAAAACAATGCCAACAGGAAGAATGAAGCCACATGAAAAGGAGAATAGGCTTTTAGAGGAGGCTGTGCCTCTGTCATGCTTTTATTCACTCATATTTTAACAGAGGAATAGAAGAGTTCCAGAAGCTTCCCATCACCAAAACCACCCACAGGGTTTACAAACGCTACACGGGTCACGGTTTATACAGATCGCTTAAACTCTGCAGGTTTTCTTGGACTTAAACCAGTAAAACTGTGGTACCAATCAGTTAGAATAATATACCCTGGCTTTAGAACAGGAAATCAATTAATATAAAAAGCATTAAGCATTTAATAAAGGATTTACTACTGAGGCAAATCTCAGCGTCAGTAGTAACAGCTAAGTAATTTTCATCTTATTAAATGATGTGATATCTTGACCACAATATCGCAATACAAATGTTTCAATTTTAATATTCACTACAGTTGTTGATTATGTTATACAATTAACAAAGATGTTGATTACCCTATATATTATATATTTGTCTATTTTTTATTTTCAATCAGGATTTCAGTCATTTGCAGTAACTAAAACGATATAAATCAGTATATCATTTTATTTCATTATAGATAAGTAGTTATTTCCCCACACTTTAAGAAAACCTAGAAACCTGTTTATTCAGAATGTAAATGATCTGTTACTATTACTACTAATAATATCTATCTTTTCAGTCCATTTATGCAACTTGGTACAGCAACTATTTTGTTTATGAAGACTGAAAAAAAAATCATTTTAAGAATAGACAGTAATGTGCCTATAGTCAATTAATGTTAAACCAAAACATTACAAATTTCTAACATCTCCTTTTTCCTGAATTACATAAAACTGTACAGTGACTGATAAGCAGGCGGAGGCCATATTCTTTACACCGACATGCGTTTCATCAGCGTTTTTACCGACAGCCGCTTCTGAATGAGGAATTTGAGACCACATTCCAAAAGATGCAACAAACATTCCAAGACTGGAGTTTTTTGTTTTGTACACTATGCAAATTACATTTGGAGTGAGTGAAAAAAAAAACTTCATTATGTTACATATGCAAGTGAATCCAGAGAAAAGGGTCTCTTAAGGGTACACTTTGTGATGAATATTATTGAGTGCACAGGTGCAGGATATCACATTTCAGCGCATTCATTCTTACAGTTCCTAAGAACCAGTAAACTGGTGTCCACATTATTTAGAAAGCATCTTCCTCATAAATATTAAGGAGCAGCTTCTGGAAATCATTTGACACCAATGTTCCAGAGGCAGAAGAAGTATCCTACAAACAACTAGCAAAAGTAGGTTTTGTAAATTGTCCAAACTGGCTCAAAATATAAGTAGGGGGCGGCAAAAGGGTGTAAGTAGGTTCAGAACTACCAATCATGTGACAGTGTAGGAGTCGAATGGTGCCCCCGTGAACATCTCATCAGATTGAAACCCCCCTGTGATTGCTGTCATATTAAACTCCACTCTTCTGAAAAGGCTTTCCACTACATTTTAGAGTGTAGTTGTGTGAATCTATATTCGATCATCTACAAAAGCATTAATGAGATCAGACTGGTGGTGGTGAGGAAGACTCGAGTTAAACCAATGAGATTTTCAGGGCTCTGTGAAGCACATGAGTTCTTCCACTTCAACCTCAACACACCATGTCTTTATTAATCATTATCATGCTGGAACAGTACTTGGGTCTCAGATCCAAATAAAAATGAATTATAATGCTACAATATACAAAGACATTCGATATAATTTTGCGATTAAAACGAAGTAGCATTGTGGAGAAGAATCAGGTGTCCATGCACATTTGGCCATGAAGTACATCATAACAGCTTAGTGAAAGTCACAGGGCAGTAGATCACATTCAACTCAAACCCCAATCAAAACTCAAGCCCAGTATGTAGTTATAAATAGTTTTGTGTAGATTCAACACATTGCGAGTTCTAATCAATGGTTGAGGAGTTAAAGAGCAGCTTCAAACTGCCGGAAACTACTACAGTGAAAAACTTGAAAACAGACGTGTTAAACTCCCCAGTATTACCTCCCAGGCCGCTTCCAGCCTTCTGATCCATTATACCCGGCCTGCGAGGTAATATATTTCTCTTATATCAGTTTCTACACCTTATTCCTGAAACAATGTCCTATCTCTGCCTATAACCTGCTCAAACCCCCTGCATGTTGGAGATCCATATTTGTGGGAGTCACTGATGCACACTTTCACTCTATCCTGAGAGTCACACCAGGCACAGAACCTCTGGATGAAGTTGTCTTCAATTGGAGACCGCTCTGTGCAGCTGGGGACCGTTCCGCCTAAAGACCCAATAAATTACTGAGAAACTCAAGAACTTTAAGGATGGATGTGGACTGTAAAATCTACAGTCTACTACAATGACTCAGGACCACAGGTTGCATTTACTTGCCCATCACTGCACAACTTAATGATAGAACTGTAATGGATTGGGTGCCACCCAGATGAGCATGGTTTCCTCTCAAGGCTTCTTCTTCATGCCATCTCAGGGAGTTTTTCCTTGCCCACAGACACCACTGACTTACACAATTATAAGGAACAAACGCATAGATTTCTTTTAATTGAATTAAAGCGATTTCGAGACTCTCTCCATAGTTAAAAGCGACATACAAATAAAAATAAATTGAACCACATCCCAAGCGTAAATGAACTGACAGCTCAAAAAACAACAATGCCAAGTAACTCGTTGGTCCAAAGGTGCCCAAGAGCAGAATGTACTGCTTTTGGCAGATGTCCTCATCCAGAGTGACTTACAGTTAATTACTGAGCAGTGATGGGTTAAGGGTCTTGCTCGAGGGTCCAGCAGTGACAGCTTGGCTGAGCTGGGAATTGAACTCGCAACCTTCCTATCAGTCCACTTTCTAATTACTGGTTTTATTTTCGAATTAATTCTGTATCCAGTCCGTCTTGTTTATTACACGGTGACACCGTTTCTTCTACTTAGACCCAGCACTTCATTCTGGCCCCCTTTATGATGAACCCCCAAGGATGTAGAGATGCACTAAAATAAAAACAAAAACAAGACCCTAAATAAACAAACAAAGACTAATGATAAACACGCGTGGCAGTGATGAGGATTTCTCCTGCAGCAGTGCTGATCTACAGCAGGGGTAAGTAAGCAGGTGGTGGTGGAGGTCATGATGCATGGTGGTGGGGACTTTACAGAGATGTGCAGTAGTAAAAAACAGAGTGTGTGTGTGTGTTACACCGGGGGAAGTGTGTTAAGTGACGGCAGGGTAAAATACAGACCTGTCCTCGGAGTCGATGCGGCTGAGCGGCTCTCCGTCGGAGGAGGAGATCTCCACACTCGCCCTGCGCTTTAACTCGGTGCCCGTTTTGTCTTCGGGCTTCCTCGCGGCGCAGTCGAGCGGAGAGGACACGTTCTCCTCCTCCCTTTGTTCTTGCCTCGGCTCCCCCGTCACGTCGGCCGAGCTCTCCGCAGCGCGTTTCAGCTCAGGCGCGTCCGACTCCGTGTCCATCTCCTTCTCCTCCTGTCCGTCTCCGCTCAGTCCTTCGTCGTTGGACGGGGTTCCGTCGGACTCGTCGGAAGCCGTGGTCTTCTCCTCGCCATTCTCGTCCATCTTTACAGCCTCGCTCTCAGCCGGTTCCTGATCCGGAGCGCGCGGGGCCTCTGGGCTCGACGTGCCCTTCTGCTCGTCGCCGGGGTTCGGGGAGTCCTGCTCAGATGTCTCGGAAGCCATGCCGGACTTTAACATTGGGTCGCGGAACTCAGTGCTGAAAGTTTCGGGGACAGGAAGGAGAAAGGAAATCACTCGTCGTCGGGCCGCTACCAGGCGAGCGCACAGCAAAGGGACATAAGGGGCGGCGCTTACGCGATGACGTAGCGCTCCGGTGCCTCCACGTGGTGGTTAAACGCTGCCTCGGTCAAACGTGCAGCAAAATACAGAACAGGAACTCGAAGATATCCGACTTCCCAGTTAAGAAAGATGGCGTTCCAGTGGCTGGCTTTCAGACTTGTAATTCTTTTTTTACCTTATTGTAAGACAAAAAAACTTTACATTCATATTATAATAAAATATCGTAAATATAATACTGAAACATTTGATAAAAAAAATAAAAATAAAAGGAGGATACGCGTACATGGTTACAACAAAAAGGAGGAGTTTAGATATTTGAGTATTTTATAAGCTTTCTGGCTTCAGAACTTAGTTTTTTTTATCCAAGTAAAAAATATCCCTTTTCGTTATCTCAATTTTAGAACCAGTCAACACTGTAAATAAACATTCAACCTCAACCCAAAAAATTTAACACATACCGAAAAAAAATATGTATAACATCATATATAAAATCAGTTTTGTATCGCTTTAGGAACTGGTTTGTTGCACATATATATATACTTATTTAGTGAAACAATAATTTTATATTATAAATCAATTTTCAGTTGATATTCTCAAAACGTTTATTTCAGAAATACTTATAACGAAATGTTTTGGGACAATAAATCAACCATCTGAACAATGTGTTATTACCATTTCTATCTGTACTCCGACTCGTAATTCATGTATTCGGAAAAACTGTTTGGTGACGTCACTTAAACATGGCGGCGCTTGTGGTGCAAAATAAACCAGAGCGCAATAAAAATAAAACAGAGCGCAATAGTGGGTCTGGTTTAAAACACTGTCTGATTCACGGATGACTAAAATGTAAATGATCTTTCTGCACTTCTGTTTTTTTTAATTAAAACAACTGCATCAATAACCCCAGATCATTACATCCTCTTATAGAAATAAAGATACAAGATTCTTATTTTTCACAAATAAAGTTATATACCGAATACAACTTGCACTGAAATGTAAACCTGATCGGCTGCTCATAAAATTGTGCATTAGATAAAAAAAAGAAAAAAAAAGAAAACATAAGGGAACATATGACAAAATATATTAGATGATAAACTGGTAGTAAATAAATATAATGCATATAATAACACGCTAATTATACACAATTTCCACTGTATTCCAGTTTGTCCATTTTTTTTGTCTACGCCAGAAGACTGAAATGTAGAGTCTTTGTTGTGATGCAGATTTATAAAGTGAAAGTGTATATACAGTACCACACATTTTAATGGAAGATTGCTAAAGTTTTTTCCCTTTAGTTTATTAATATTTTAAATAACATACAGGTATCGTCATCATTTCACTGTTAAACACACGTAACAATAAAGCCAAGCAGAACAACAAAATTAAATAATAATAATAGAGTACAAAAAAACCCAAATCCTAAAAGTTAAAATAATACCAAAACATAACAAATGATGACACATTAAATTACAATTCCATAGAAGGAAAATGGTGGCAAACCATGTTGCCAGAAGTTTAGAAAGTTTCAAAGCACTAAACTTTGCTACAATCATGATTGCTGTAGTGTTTGTGATGGGAGCAGCCATGTTGGTTTGACGTCATTGCCTGAGCTGACTATTGAAATAGGAATTCCAAGTGTTTCTTTAAAAAGGTTTCCTGTTTGAAAGTCGGAAATTACGAGTTACAACCTACAACATTTGGGTGGTGATTTGGGCTCCACCAAATATTGATCATGAAGTAATTGCTGGCTTTGTGCAGGCCATGGGGATCAGCACTGTCCTGGAAAATCAATCCAAAAACATTTTTAAGTGAAAGTAAAGACATTTGCTTGAATAATGGAGATAAGATAGAAATGAACTGTTTATGCAACAATAAATTGTATTATTATTGTTTGTATTTTTTTATTACTAACCCTAGTTCAATTAACACCAGAGCACTATGTAGCTGCCACATAATGGACTGCTTTTTTTATTATTATTGTTATGTTAGAATACTTTATTTATCCCAGTTATTTCTTCACATATCCCAGCAATGCAGGAAGCGATGTAAAGTTAGCCATGCTACAGCACCCCTGGAACACAGAGGGTTAAGGGCCCTGCTCAAGGGTTCCAGGAGTGGCAGCTTGGGGATGCCAAAGCCTCGAACCCATGACCTTTCGATTAGCAACCCAGAGCCTTAACCGCTGAGCTAGCACATCCGCTATTTACTCACCAACCCACGAAATGTTTGGAACGTTAGTAGCTTTTACCTCCAGTTCCTCTGCAGTGCCAAATTGGCAGTAAAATTGACATCCATTTTGTGAGGACTTTGGGGTTATACATAAAGTATATGGATTCTAATAGACCTACAGGACATGACTAGGAGGTCCAGCAGGTGGCACTAAAAATCCAAAATTCCTGTGACCTTCACTATTTGTGTGTAAACTGGTTGAACATTGGCTGGTAGGATCCACTGCTGTCCAGTGAATTTATACCCGATATCGATATCCTTCTTGTTACATCATCACTACCAGGTTAATGTCCGATACAGAGCCGGTTAAATAAATAATAATAATAAAAAGACATTACAGACATCTTTTATAACAACATTTATTTCACATGATATAAAACAGATGAGATTTGCATATTGACTCCTTAGATAAGCTTTTATAATTTTATCGTACGGTGTACATTATATACAATATGATCTTTACATCTTCTACAATAAAGTTAACACCGAAACCCTGGTTATTGCTTTACATGTGCTATACTTCTCTAGATCTGGACCCCGACATGGACAGAGACCACACTAAACCAAATCTGTTTGTTTAATACTCTCTTTAATACTTTAGTTAAATATATCTCAGCCATAGAAATATAAAATGAATGTTCATGAATGTTCTGTTGGGGAAATCACAGACTAAACTTTCTTTACAAAGCTAAAATTGTGGAATCTTCATCTGCAGTGGTACAGCAGTGCTTTTAATGAGCTCATTCACACTGAACGCGTTCTGTACAGATAATATCCACATGTTACTACGTTTTTTAAAAAAGTTGTGAGGTGTTATACAGTGCAAAAGATATGAATGCTAAAACTGTGTTCTCACGGTAAACGGTAAAAGAGTCAGACTTTAAAAAAACAAAACAAAAAAAAAACAATTATAGCAGATCCTGTGCATAACTCCTGGCTATCTGAAGTAACGAGCCTGTGAGTGTGTATGTGAGAGGATGGTGCTCTAACCCACTTTCCCCCACTGAAGTGAACGTGGCTGCTCTGAATAATAAATCTGTAAATCAGTAGACCTTCCTCACAGCACTGCGTTTATCCTTTTATTAAAAAAATGCCTATTCGAACACAGAATAAACCTTGCGATCATCATAAACACAATAAAACATGAAAATATCATAAATAATAACATTAATAACTCTAAGGTAACCTGTTTGTCTAATTCTTCTGTGGCAGTTGGTTAAATAGAGCGATGGCATGATCGGCGACTGGGTTGTCGGTGTGGCCTCTCGCTGCTCTACAAGGCTGCGTTTTTGGTTCTCCTTCAGGACCACCTTTATGTGTCAGCGTTTAGGGATGTAGCTGAAGCCGCCTGGGAGCACAAACAACGAGGTGTAACATTAGCTGAAAATGCTGTTTTATCCATACCAGGTATAAAATATATATATAATATAATTATAATAACCAGCCTGATCTTAATTCTTAAATAAATTGTACTGAAAATGATTGAAAGAAGTGATTCATTCTGAAAGACTTAAATGTACTAAATATTGCTTACCGTATTTTCCAGACTATAAAGCGCACCCAAATATAAGCCGCACCCACTGAATTTGACAAAGATTTTTATTTTGACCATAAATACGCCGCACCTGTCTATAAGCCACAGGTGTCTACACTGAAACTAATGAACTTTACACAGGCTTAAATAAAAGACAGTGTCTGTTACACGGCTTGTATCTAAACAGTAGCCTACCAAGAAAGTCAATGTTCACTGTCTTCCTCCTTCCTTTCACAACAATTTCTTTCGGGAGTTTATCTTTTGGCATCGTCGTGCGTTTAAAAATCACCATCAGTGAAGCTTTTCTCCTGATGCCGTGCAGCTCAGAACACAGGTGAAGTGTGTTTTTTCATGCCCGGTTGTTTTCAGCGTGACGAATGATTCGCATTTCCTGTAGACAGTGCGAGTGAGCGGCAGGTCAAACGTCAGAGGAACATCCTCCATGTGTATGATGTGGTGCGGCCCGATTCAGTGGGAGCGCGTCTGATTTAATATAAAGAGTTTTATTGGTTCACCTGAACCCGTTCACCAATTTCATTGGTCTAATGTTATGGGGCTCAGTTGTTTGTCTTGAAGTTTGTGAAACCGGGAAAAACCCAGGAAAAATCCATAAATTAGCCGCTTCGTTGTTTAAGCCGCGGGGTTCAAAGTGTGGGGAAAAAAGTAGCGGCTTATAGTCTGGAAAAAACAGTAATTCAATTTGCTTTATACTGATCGATCTATCAAACTTGCTACGTATCTTTCAAACTCCTCTAAATGAATGTTAATAAGAAATGCTATGGTATATGATATGTTATATTCATTGAAGTGATGCAGGTATTTATCTTAATAAATAAATCCTAATCCCCCCATCATTATATCCCCTTAGCTGAAAACTCGGTGCCTTTCAACAACACAAGTGTTTTACGTTTTCAGGTCATGAAGCCCAACTGGGCTTACTGCTCATTTTTCATCATTTCATCATTATTTTTCATCTCTTTCATGTGAGAAAATCACAACAATCTAAACCATTTATATATAAACCATATATAATCATGTAGATAAAGATAAATATATATTATTTATATTTATTATTTATATATAAATAAAAGGATAAGATTTAAAGAGAAGGTAAACAGGAACAATGACAATTTTTGTACGTCTCTGTACAATGCATTTTAAATGAAGAAATAACACGTGATTGCAGTGAACACTTCCTGTTACATCATGTAGCCTGTCACATCATGCAGCTTGTTACATCATGTCACATCATGCAGCTTGTTACATCATGTAACATCATGTAGCCTGTTACATCATGTAACATCATGTAGCCTGTTACATTATGTAACATCATGTAGCCTGTCACATCATGTAACCTCATGTAGCCTGTCACATCATGTAACATCATGTAGCCTGTCACATCATGTAGCTTGTTACATCATGTAACATCATGTAGCCTGTTACATCATGTAACATCATGTAGCCTGTCACATCATGTAGCCTGTTACATCATGTAACATCATGTAGCCTGTTACATCATGTAACATCATGTAGCCTGTCACATCATGTAGCTTGTTACATTAATGACTTTAGTCTTTATTCATCAGTACATGATCAATAATTAATTAATACATGACCTTTACATACACACAGTGTTATTAAACAGAAATATACCTTTTTTTACGTTTTGCTATATGATTAGTACATCAGTTAATTAAACGCTGTATTTTTTCGTTCAGAATGCCTCTTAGATTTTGGGAAAATAACACTGTGCACTATCCCACTCAGGAATGTTCAGTTATGAATAGTTATAGATGAATTATAACAGGATAATAAACCCTTACTGTACTTTTTTTTCTCTCCCCTACACACACATGAAGTGGGAACCGTCAGGGAGGTGAGGAGGGGAGGAAGGAAGAGGAGAGGAGCTTGGAGACTGAGGCGAACTGGAAAGGCTGTTCACTGCAAACCATTCGACAAAACAAGACCATAAACAGGCACCATAAAGCTAAATATTATGACTCCATTACACAAAAACACATGCTGATGGTCAGAAAGACAAACATATACATACAATTTAGCAGTTGAAATAAGTACAGAATAAAACGGCAGAGTTTGGCAGATATGTCAAAAAAAAAAAAAATGTTTTATTCCTCTTTTACTACAGCAATTAGTCCATCCATCAGTTATTAAAATGCCAGCGTGCTTCAATCGGAGTGATTCCTCTCACCTGAAACCGTGGTGCTGTGTTTGGAGGACGTCAGGTTGTAGGACTCCTTGATTATGTGATCATGACTTTGTACAGAGAGAGATTCATCATCATCATTTTCCTCGGTGCCGACTCGTACCATTACTGCAGTCTGTACACTAACAAACATACATTTACAGTACACAGTTAAACAGTGTCCTCGACTAAAGATTTGCACAGTTTAATCACATCTGTCAAGTCTTTACTACAGTCCACTGAGAGTCAGATCGTACAGCGTGGGTGTGGGTGTGTGTGGAGCATAAGTGCGCTCTTAGAACAGCGTACAGATCCACTGAAAAACCAACAAAAATTCATTTGCAGAATGAAATTAGAATATATTAAAACAGAATTCTACCTTTACACAATATTCCAGACATTGTTAAATATTTAAATCCCTGCTGTCGAGATGCTCCTGTGTTGGTCACATTTCTATTCACAAAGTTATCATAATAGTTTGTATATTCATTTATTGGAAGAAAACCAGTAGTTCTATGTGAAATCAGACATTGAGCACCCCCATATAACCAAAATGGCACGTTTCATAACAGCTCGTTTCATAACAGCTCTGTGAAAATTTGATTGTATTTGGTGGACAACTAATCAGGGTCACCACACACACACACACACACACACACACACACACACACACACCTGTCCTCAGTGCCCAGGGGTTTACGCTTCTCTAGGCTTCTGCTGGATTCAGAGACCTTTTCACCGAACACTGACTCTGACAGCCGATCCCCCTGCTCCTGCTGTTAGAAGAGGAAAAAGAAAAGAACACAGGGTGCTATGGGCTCAGACTGAAGGAGCGAGAGAATCATTTAAACACAAGGAAGCCTTCTGCTGTCTCAGCTCTTGTCGTGTTACCTCCACTGGCCACTTCTCTTTGAACAAAGTGGCTTTGATCTGATTTGAGTCTCCAACTGACAGCTCCCTTCTTTTTGTGCTCATCTAGTACAGACAGACAGAGAGAGAGAGAGAGGGGGGGTGGGGGGGGATGGGGGATGAACATTGAGGCTAATGGCATTAAATGGCTAAATGGAAGGTTGTTCTAACAATGTCTGAAAGTACGTCCCTATAAAACCATTATAATGCAACAAACAGTTTTCATCCATAATAAATGCCAGCATGCGACCCAAACTATCAAAATTGCCCAAAAACACTAATGAAGCCCCATAACATCCCTAAAAATCACAATATTACACTTAGTTCTATGCAAAATGATAGAATTTCAACTTAAATCCAGCACCGCGGCAGCGTTTATTACAGAAACACATAATTTGGGAGTGTATAAAGGGGTATCCAGGTGATGTTGCTACCTGCAGGGTGTAGTAATGAGGGGTGTCTTTGGTGAAGGAAAGACTGCGGGACAGAGAACCATCTTCCCTCCTTCTCTCTCGCAGCGCACCCTGCTGGTGCCGCCGAATCCGCTCCATTTGCTCCTCGACGCTCATGCGATGACGCACTCCCTCTACGCCACTGCTCATGTGCTCTGCTGTACTATTTGGACAGTTCTGATGGAAACATTTGTAAACGTAGACAATGAGTGCTGTATTTCATGCAAAAGGGGCTTTAAAAACAGAAGTATGCATCCTGTACAGTGTAAATTTGGTATTTTTTCTATTTAAAGGTAAAGTGGCTTTTTACTTGTCACATGTACAATTGCAGACTTTATCTTTGCATATCCCAGGGATGTTAGCAAGCTGGGGTCAGAGCACAAGGTCAGCTATGATACAGAACTCCTGGAGCTCAAGAGCCCAAAAGTGGCAGCTTGGCAAAACTGGGGCTTCAACTTCCAACCTTCCAACCAGTACCCCAGAGTTTTACCCTCTAAGCTACCACCTCTTTTCCGATTTGTTTTTCATTTGCATTTTGTTGGACACTATAAAACAAGTGCTAATACATCGATAGAAATTTGTTATAAAATACGTTAGTCTATCATCTATCTGCCTATCTCTATGGCACTTGCCACTTGATTGATGTACAGGGCGGCCAATCCGAAGTCTCTTCTCTTCTCTTCTAACACATGGGTCAAAACAAGCACGAGCTGCTGCAAAACGTCAGCGAACTAAGTGACCCCACTTGTTTATGTGAGTCATGAATAAGTGGGACTAAGATTAAAAAAAGTGTTTAAAAAGACTGACTTATTTATTTATTTAGATTTCATTCTTTTTTCATTCTAAAAGTTTTACAGGGGTAACCATCAGCGAATTTGAGAGTGGATGAGGGGTCCCTCAGGCGTGTCTAAGAGGATTTGATTTTGTGGATGGATGAAAGAGCAGCATGAAATATAGAAGACACCACCTCAGTGCTAGAAGAGAGAAGAGACTTGAATCATGACTTCCTTGTACTAAGAGAGAGTGGGACCAGTTGACCAAATGTTTTTTGGTCGTAGGCAACACACAATAAACGATAATGACACTTAAAATAATAAATTAAATCTGAAATTGTTAATTTAAATGAGCATTATATAAACTGCATACACATGAACCTTAAATTCTCACTACACTTGGTTAAGGCAGGTCAAGTGAATTCAATTGCCTGCATTAAAGTTTATAATGCATCTGGGCTTGGAGACACGTTTTAGCTCACATGACAGATTAATAAGCAGATCAGTCTAGGCTTCATGCCCACCACTGATACTCCTATTGTGTTGCTGGGCGTTGCCTTGCGTGTGAAACACACAGACTATTTGACACCCATTTTCAATTTAATTCATTTTTATTTGTATAGCGCTTTTAACAATGAACAATGATTGTCTCAAAGTAGCTTTACACACATAATGCAGTGATAAAGAATTGATAAATCCATTTGACATCTCAACGAAAACATTGCATATTGTGCAACGACTACACACACAGGTCCAAACAAACTCCAGGCTTCATTAAATTTGCTACTCTGACCCAAGAGTTTTTTCCACTTGGATAGAATCATGATTGAAGAAGGAAAGAAAAATCAGCCGTATTTGGATGCCTACTATGTGCCCCAAAGCAACAGACCACCTGGGACATGTCCACTATGTCTCACAGTGAATTTAGTATAAGAGTATGTGGTGAAACTAGATTAACTGAAAATGTCAGACAGCCTGCAAGGACGTGTGGATCACATACACCTGGGAGATTCATGTTTGCACCCAGAGGTGTTGTCCCAGAAGACTTCTAAAAGAAGAATCTTTCTGCTTGTATTGCTAGAAGATTAGCATTGCACGTACTAGATAGATGGATGTAGGGGTCACTGCAGAGTATCACAGTGCTCGTGGTGGTTTCTTGCTGGTGACTTTTGTCTATCACACCTTTTTCATTTTTAAATTCCAGACTGTTCCAGACTCAAATATGTAAACTTCCCAAAGGATTTTGTAAGACCATATTTAACATCTGAAACAATGATTTTAAATTCCAACTATAACTTGCCTTACTTTACAATCTCTGATGTTTTCCATTGGTTTTCATTTTCTTTTGAAAACACATTTTTTCCTTTGTTTTGACCTTCCATCCATACTAAGGGTTTTTTTCAATCAACGAAAGCGATTTTCAATCAACGAAAGCTCTCCAAAGCAGATGAATGTGTGGACTGTGAAGGTTTTCAAAAACGACAATGCATTTTTCACCTTTCATAAATCCATAAACCGCAGGCGAACTTGACGCGGCTCGAAGCGTCTCACGTTTTGCACGTTTGTTTTTAGACCTTTCAGTGTGGATGAGCAACATTTGAGAAATAGCGGGAAACGATTGAAAACAAAAGTGTGGACGCTGAGCGTTTATTGGACGAAAACGATGTTTTCAAACGTATCCAGATTAGTGTAGATGTAGCCTTTGTTTTGTATAAAAAAATAAACATTTATTATAATAAATAATTTTTTACAAACTCGTCATTTTAGATTTTGATAAACCGAATAGGGCAATAGTATTGGAACACAAATATTTTTCAAAAGGTTTTTCCTATACTAATCCACACCTGAAAATCACAATCAAATTGCATAATTGTTTTATACTTTTTCAAAAAGCAGAGGAACCGTAGGAACCCTGCACTCCAAACAAGTGCAAAGCCAAAGAGCACCTTTCCTTATGAGTCCATGACTGAAATGACGGTGTGAGTGGGGTAAAATCCTCTCTCAACAACTTTCCACTAAATCTTGAGGTGGGGTGTTTCCTTTGTGACCAGTTGACATTCACTGCCCCAGGGGGTTATGCGAGGTGGAACTGAATGCAAGTTAGTTATGTAACTGTGGTTCTAATACCAGCTGTCATTAGGGACTTAATGGAAACTAAGGCTGTATGGCACTTGTATTAAATGCAAGTGCTGTAATTATATACAACCATATTGGGAATTTGCTCAGAGGACTTGGCCTGCATGTGCATGCAAGAAGGTCATATTCACCAATTCAGGTGGTTCTCTATAGTTCACAGATCCAGAGTTACATAACTAGCAATCTGTAAATGAGGTTTAGTTAAAAAGGAACCTACTGTTTTTGGTTCAGGTTTCTTGGCCTTCCTCAAAGTCACATATGATGCAATAGTGGAGGACACTGGCATAGGCGACTTTGTCCTTGGGCTCACTACTCCCACTGGATAGGACACTGGAATGAGAAATTGTAGAAACATAAGCTGTGAAAGATAAAACTAATTTTGGCAAAATAAAATGCGCTTGTGTGCACCTTTAGAGCTAGAGGGCTCTTTCTCAGCAGTCTGTTCAGATTTCTCCTCGCCATTGCTCTCATCTACTTCAGCCACTGTTGTCAGCTCTGGCTCACTCTTATACAGTCTGTAGTCTGGACCCTGGGGAGTATTAAACAAGTTTTGCTATTACTCACCCATCATCATCATCATCATCATCATCATCATTGAGTCATACACTTACAGTATCTCACAAAAGTAAGTACACCCCTCACATTTCAGCAACCAATGTAGTATATCAACTCAAATGACAATACTATAGAAATGAAACCTGGATATATTTTAGAGTAGTCAGTGTGCAGTTTGTGTAGCAGTACCGATTTACTGTCCTTTGAAAAATAACTCATACAGCCATTATTGTCAAAATAGCTGGCAACAAAAGTGAGTACACCCTAAGTGATAACAGCTGTACGTGATGTAACCCGTGCAAAGCCACACGTCATATTCATCATGTTCATGTTTTTGTCTGCTAGACAGGACCGTACAAACTTGTGTATCTTGTATTAAATCAGTTAAAATTGGTGCCTCCATGGCACCTCATGGTAAAGACTCTCTAAGGATTTGAGAATTAGAATTTTTACTCTCCACAAAGATGCAGAGTCTATAATATGATCAGCAAAACCCTGAAACTGAGTTACAGTACAGTGGACGGGGTCATAAAGAGGTTTTCCAAGACGGGTTCCACTCGGAACAGACCTCGCAAATGTCCATCAAAGATGTTGAGTCCTTGTGCTGTGTGTCAGATGCAGAAGCTGCTTAAAAAATTAGTCACATGAGAGCTGCAGCTGCTTGCTTTAGAGGTTACAGAAGCAGAAGGTCCACTTGTCGGCGCTCAGACCAGACGTCGCACACTGCAACAAGTCCGTTTGCATGACCATCACCCCAGAAAGAGCCTCTTCTGAAGCTGGCTCAGAAGAAAACTCACAAACAGTTTGCTGGAGGCAACCTGCCCAAGAGCATGAATTCCTGTGGTCTGATGAGACTAAGATAAACTTGTTTGGTGTCCAGCATGTGTGGTGATGCGCTGGTAAGGAACACCAAGAAACACCAAGAAAGGAAACACGGATTCCAACATGTATTATTCCAACATGCGGAAGGTGAAGGTGATGAAGTGGCCAGGTATGTCTCTAGACCTGGAACCTTTTGAGCACCTGTGGTGCATCCTCAAGTGGAAGGTGGAGAAGCTACCTATGTTAATGTGTGTGACATTCAGCAGCTCTGTGATGTCATTATGGAGGAGTGGAAGAGGATCCCAGCAACAACCTATGCAGCTCTGGTGAATTCTATGCCCAGGAGGATTAAGGCAGTGCTGGATGACAATGATGCTCACACAAAATACTGACACTTTAGGTATTAGGTATTTTTTTGGTGTGTACTTACTTTTGTTGCCAGTTATTTTGACAATAATATCTGTACGTTAAATTATTTTTAGAGGACAGTAAATCTGTACTGCTATACAAACTGCACATTGACTACTCTGAAATGTATCGAAAATTTAATTTCTATTGTCCCTTGAGAAGATACACTACAATGGTTGTTAAAATGTGAGGGGTGTACTCAATTTTGTGAGACAGTGTACATGAATTATGTGGGATGATATGATGAAGCAAAACACTGTAATCAACTAAAAAAAAAAACTTAATTTGCAATCCGAGCAAGAACGAGTTCACACAAAAATCCATTTCTGAGGAAAAAAAACGACGTGTTTTTTTGGGAAGTATACTGTTAAAATCAATGTGAATTCTGATCAAAGGAGATGAATGAATAAGTGAAGAATAAAATGATGAAAGGACACTGTTTGGAAAAGGAGCATGGAGCATGACTGGGGAATGGCATGAGATTAGGGATCATCAGCATCTTACACTGTGACCGCCATTGCGCTGGGCAGCTTTGCGGTCTTCGGGTTGATGAGGGCCTGGGCGAGGTGGGTGAAGCTGAGTGTGGCTGGGGCCGGGCAGGTGGGTCGCACACAAGCGCCCTCTGCCCTCATAAATGTGGGGAAGTGGAGGGCGTGGGGGCACTGAATCGGACTCCTACAGATCGGAAATATTCCCAAGATAGAGGTCACTGCTTGAAGGTGAATCGCATGTTGGGACCCTGAATGCAACACTGAGATTCTCTTGTGTTTGAAAGGAAATTAGTGCTTCGCTGAGCAAGAAATACATACCTCCTTTTTCTGAAGACCGGAGAGTGGAAAGCCTGAAAGACAATGTTATGCCCACATAAATTCAGAACATTTGCATTTGCAATAGGTTTTAATTGATAAAAAAAAAAGTGTGATAGATTGGAAAAAGTGTGAGAGCGAGAGAGAGAGCAAGAGAAAGAGCGAGAGAGAGAGCGAGAGAGAGAGAGAGCGAGAGAAGTGTAACGCTCACTTGGCTCAGTGCTTCTCTTTGGCTTATTTTTGTTCAGTGCATCCATCACGTCCTGGATCCTCCACAGCTCCTTCTGAATCTGCACATGCTGCTGACTAGGGGGTTCTGTCTGTATATACACACACACAAACACACACGTACACTTTAACCAGCTTGAGTTATACGTATAATAAGAGCTAAAGTAATGGAAGGTCTGTACTGTAGAGCTACCTGAGGACTGCCAAGGGCCTCCAGCTGATCGAGCAGGTTCCTCTTAGCTAAAGTCACAGCATTCTCCAGTTTATCATATTCCTTCCAACTTCTGTCCAGCTCCTTGATTAAAAAAACAAACAAACAAACAAGCAAATAGACACAAAATCTTCAATAATTTGCTTTTTCATCAAAATACAAATCAAGTGGTTCATGGAGAATGGACTACAGAAAACCAGAGGCGCAACTGCACATTTAATGAGGGGTATGAAAGATCATGGTTAGCGCCCCCTCCCACTTTCAATAAATAAAGATGGAAATACAAAAATAAATACACTACGTGTAGCGCTGTTTTCTTGATTTCCTCCTCCATCACCAAAAAATGGTAAGGAAATTTTTTAATATTAATAAGTTTAAAATTGTCTCATTTGTCATTGTCATTAAAGATCTAAAGGAAAAACAGGAAATTGCATAAGGTTAAAAATAGAGAAAATAAAATTGTAGTTGTGTAAGAATTGTAGTCCTTACTGATGACCTAATTGTTTGTTTGTGGTTGCTTTGAGTGCACAGTATGAACTTTATTAGAGAAAATCATAAATAAAGAGATTAATGAAGAACACAAAAACGATTACAGTGTACTCGTTACCTCGCGGCGGTTATGATCTATGACCCGTCGCGAGTAACAAAAAAAAAAAAAAAAAGAGGTTTTGACTCTTCTTTTGATGGGTCCTTTTTCAAGCGGAATTGTACATCTACTGTACTGTAAACTTAACAAAATTACTCATCATAAATGTTTTGTTTACTACTTTAAATGAATAATACAATGTTTTTCAAAATTTTTTATGTAATTTATTAGTACAAACTGTTTTAAAATGTTACTCCAAACTTTCGAGCCACTCGTGGCTTCTTGCGAACTATCAGATATTTTGCCAGTTACTTTCAGTCCGGTTCCAAATAAAAAGTTGTGAACTTTTGAGGCCGTGATTATCAAGGTTGTGAGTATCGAGGTTCCACTGTACATAAATGCTTCCATTCATTGCGCCCCAATTGTCATATCTTTAGTTGCCACTAGTGGGGCGTGTTCCACGCTTTGAGAATCACAGTTATTTACTGTTATGTGTCAAAACAACAGGGTAGTGGAAGTGTAGCCTGGACGTGAATCCTGATAGTTAAATCCTGGACGTGGCAGTAGTCGATTCGCATTGGTGCATCAGCATAAAAGTTAACGATGTGATGCATCGATTTTAAAAGTGTCCATCGGATACAAGTATTACAATGCATATTGCAACATATTTTTGCATGGGTAAAAAACAGTTATTTATATATAATTATTAGTAGATGCACTATAATTATTTAAAAAGTGACCAATAATGTGTGACTAATATTTGATATGTAGATTGATTTCTCGTCTCTAAACTGTCTCTCCAGTGCGTTCTTTCAGCACCACCGCTGCTACGTGAATGACGTATCGCAACACTACGGAGGCCGAGGCGTGTCCTGAGAGTCACATAGAGTACAGATTAACATGGCAGAGGCAGAGCTGCTTCTTTCTGCAGACACAACAGGGAAAGAACATCTGGTTTTATTTAATCTATTTTATTTTCTGCACTACAATTCTCACATAATGAAGTCAGGATGTTCATGTAGTAGCGTTGAGTGCATGTTAGCAATACCAGCACATGTTTAAACCTCTGAAATGTGCGGGGTTTAAAAAGATCTCGAGGAAAGGGTTTTGCTTACATTATACCTCCCACGTGTCGAGACTTACACTGTGTTCTTATCATCTGAACACTTCTGACACTGTATTTAATGGGTGCTTCAATTCATAAGTAACTTAAGCATGTAAGATTTTCAAGTTCATTCTAGAATTACTGATTCAATCTGAATTCCCAGGTGTACAAGATTATCCTGAAGTTAGACGATTAAAAGCCAACCAGCTCACTGATCCATTGTTTAATAGATAAAACACAACTCACAGTGCTGACTCGGGATAGTTCTCTGCAGGAGCTTAGAAGGCCGCTTTGCAGCACATCCCTCTGCTGTATGAGACTCTGCACAGCTGCTGGATTGTCTGCGCTCATCTCAAGCTCCTGACTTGCAGATAAAAGTGCTGTTTCTAGGGTGTGCTGAACACACACACACACACACACACACACACACACACACACACACACACACACACACACACACACACACTCTCTCTTTACACTAAACATACAAATACCAATCAATAACCAATAATGACCGTTTCATAAAATATTAGATAGCAGAATTCCGTTACAGCTTTACTCTAAAATGGATTTAATTCATTCTTTTCCTTAAAATTCTACAAACAATAGCCCATAATGACAACATGAAAGAAGTGGGTCTAAAATCTTTGCACATTTATAAAAATAACAATCACGTACATAAATATTCACAGCCTTTGCTCAATAATTTATACCTTTGACACCAATTACAGCCTTAAGTCTTTTTGAGTTTGATGCTACAAGCTTGGCACCTATTTTTGGGCAGTTTCTCCCATTCTTCTTCGCAGAACCTCTCAAGCGCCATCAGGTTGGATGGGGAACGTCGATGCACAACCATTTTTAGATCTTTCCAGTGATGTTCAACCATATTCAAGTCTGGGCCCTTGCTGGGCCACTCACTTAACATTCACAGAGTCGTCCCGTAGCCACTCCTTTGTTGTCTTGGCTGTGTGCTTTGGGTCACTGTCCTGTTGGGAGATGAACCATCATCCCAGTCTGAGGTACAGAGCACTCTGGAACAGATTTTCATCAAGAATTTCTCTGTACATTACTGCATTTATCTTTCTCTCGAATCTGACTAGTCTTCCAGTTTCCGCCACTGTAAAACATCCCCACAGCATGATGCAGCCACCACCATGCTTCATTTAGGCCTGACTGGTGGAGATGGTTGTTCTTCTGGAAGGTTCTCTCCACAGAGAAACGCTGGAGCTCTTTCAGAGTGACCATCGTGTTCTTGGTCACCTCCCTGACTAATGCCCTTCTCTCACAAACGCTCAGTTTGGATGGACAGCTCCGCTCTAGAAAGAGTCCTGGTGGTTCCAAACTTCTTCCATTTACAGATGATGAAGGCCACTGTGCTCATTTGGACCTTCAATGCTGCAAAACATTTTCTGTACCCTTCTGCAGATCTGTGCATCAATAGAATCCTGTCTTGGAGCATGCCCAGCTGCCCAGCATGCCTCACTCGTCCCAGGTAAATTCTCGGGTTGAACCTAATGCTCCTACAATGCGGCCCGCCAGGTATCGTTTACTCCGGCACCAGTGCACCACGGACCCTGGATGCTGCAGCAGCAGATGCAGCAAGAAAAGCCCCAGACCTAGAACCGCTTCGCCACTCTCCGCGAGACAGAACGCGATACCATGATTCTTGGAGATTCCATTGTCCGGCATGTCCGCGCTGACCTGGTTGTTTTCCTGGTGCTCGTGTTCTCGGTGTCACTGTGCAGGTTCCTGCGATTCTGAACGAGAACTTCGGAGCTGTTGTTCTCCATGCCAGAGCGAACAACACAAGGCTGAGGCAAACAGAGATCTTAAAGAGGGATTTCAGGATCCTGGTGGAGACAGTACGCAGCCCATCGCCCACAACGAGGATCATTGTGTCAAGACCCCTTCCCACTTACCAGCGAGAGATTGAGAAGTTTTGTAGACTTTTTGCACTAAATAAATGGTTACAGTCATGGTGTCGAGAGCACAAACTTCTCGTTGTTGATAATTGGAATTTTTTCTGGGAGCGTCCTAGGTTCTTCCGTCCTGATTGCCTGCACCCAGAGTCTCTAGGATGCTTCACACCATCTGACTGGTAAGACATCATGCAAATTACGACTATGACAACATTTATACAACAAACCAAATAGTTACAAGTACACACAGCCCACTTTATAGAAACCATATCTATTCCTTATGTAGTAAAACCAAGAAATAAATACACAAGATCCAGAAAAAAATCTTATTGCAGTAAAAACTGAAAAATGCCAGATAAGCAAACACAAAAAAGTTCTAAAGTTTGGTCTTTTAAACATTAAATCACTTGTACCCAAAGCACTCATTGTAAATGAGATGATCACTGATAATAATCTCGATGCAGTCTATCTCAGTGAGACATGGATTAAACAAATGATTACATAGGTCTAAACGAGTCTATACCGTCAGGATATGTTTATAAGCATGAGCCCCGTCAGACTGGTCATGGGGGTGGTGTAGCAACCATTTACAGTGCCCTTCTTAATGTTAGTCAGAGATTAGGATTCAGGTTTAAATAATTTGATGTGTTTGCTCTTAAAGTTGTACTTTCAGACATACATAGAAAACCCCTACTATCTCTCGCTCTGGCCACCGTGTACAGACCCCCAGGGCCCTACGTTGATTTTCTTCAAGAGTTTGCTCATTTTCTTTCAGACCTTTTGATCAATTTTGATAAAGTGCTGCTTGTAGGAGAATTTAATATTCATGTAGATGATATTTAAATCCCTAGGACTATCATTTGTGGCCTTATTAAACTCTTTCGGGGTTAAACAAAACATCACCAGACCGACTCATCGTTTTAATCACACACTAGATTTAATAATATCCCACGGAGCAGACGTCACTGATATAGATATTTTACCTCGAAGTGATGACATCACAGATCATTACCTCATATTGTACACACTGCCGGTAGAGCATATTAGCCATGTTTCACCACATTATCGACCTGGTAGGACTATTGTTCCGACCACTAAGGACAGATTCATAAATAACCTGCCTGATTTATCTCAATTTGTTACCAAACCCCTAAATGATGATAATCGTGAGGAAATGACTAACAACGTAGACACTATCCTCACTAGCACATTAGACACCATTGCCCCATCCGGTTAAAAAAGGTTAGAGAAAAAACACCTGCACCATGGTATAATAGTCATATGCATGCCCTCAAGAGAACAGCCCGTAATCTGGAAAGATAATGGAGGGAAACTAAATTAGAGGTATTTAGATTTGCATATAAAGACAGTATGCTCAGCTACAGACAGGCACTAAAGTCTGCTAAAGTTGAGCACCTGAGCAATCTCATTCAGTGACAGGCAGTAAGCTGGTTTAAATCCTAGCTGTCAGATCGTTACCATTTTGTAGACTTAAATGGAAAGCTATCCAGGTTAATGCAAGTAAATTATGGGGTGCCACAAGGTTCAGTTCTAGGATCCTTGCTTTTCAGAATATACATGCTTCCCATAGAAAATGTTATTAGAAGGCATGGAATTAGCTTCCACTTTTACGCTGATGATACCCAGGCTATATATCTCCATCAAAACCAGACATTACAGCTCAATTGGCTTGGATAACTGAGTGTGTTAAAGAATTAAAAGACCGGATGACTCATAACTTTCTACTGTTAAATTCTGATAGGAGATTTTGCTCATTGGCCCAAAAACCAGTACACAGAAGATCCAGCAATTCAACCTGCATTTAGACAAATATTCTGTAACTACTAGTTCAACAGTAAAATACCCTGGATTTATCTTAGACACCAACTTGTCTTTTAAAAATCATATAAACCATGTTACAAAAACAGCTTTCTTTCACATTAAAAATATTGCTAAGATAAGAAAAATCTTGTCTATATCTTATGCAGAGATGCTCATCCATGCATTCATGACCTCCAGACTGGACTATTGTAATGCATTACTTGGTGGATGTCCTGCATCATTAAGAAACCAGCTACAGTTTGTCCAGAATGCAGCAGCGAGTTCTCACAAGGTTGAGAAAATATGATCATAAAACCCCAATCTTATCGTCCCTACACTGGCTACCTGTTAAATTTCAAATCCACTACAATCTACTGCTACTTATTTACAAAACACTAAATGGTTTAGCTCCCAATTATCTCTCCGTTCTTCTAAAACGCTACAATCCTTCACGCTCCCTGAGATCTCAAAACTCCGGTGTTGGTAGAGCATTTTCCTATTTAGCTCCTAAACTTTGGAATAGTCTTCCTGACAGTGTTCGTGGCTCAGACACACTCTCCCAGTTTAAGTGCAGATTAAAAACGTATCTTTTCAGCAAAGCCTACACAACACACATCACATCATAACCTTGTGCTCCAGTACATCTGATCACATGCATATTATCAACTTGTGCTGTTAATATCATGAACAACAGCTACGCTAATTCCTCTCCACTGCTTGTCTTTCTCTACCCATACCGAGGCATCCTGAGGTTGCTCCAGCCCCAGTCACGTCCCACCTTATAAAGATTGTGGACCTTTAAAGAAGTAGATGGCAACCCCGCAAACATCACAAACCATCCAGAGACGTACCAGTGCCATTTGGATCCCACTTAATGTGCAGCTTGGACACTGGACCTTCTTGAGTGTTTAAAGGCTCTGGCATGGAGAAGCTGGTGTTGGATCTTTGATGATCGCAAATGTTGAGCTATTTTATGTGTTGCTTAGTAGCTCCTGGTTCTATAACCACAAATGTCTGTATAAGACTGAAGAAAGAACATTACTCATAATCATACACTTTAGTGCTCATGTTAGTTCTCACTATCCAGTGTTATGTTTTGTTTAAAGATTTATAATCACACTCTTGATGTCACCCAAATGAGGATGGGTTCCCCTTTTGAGTCTGGTTCCTCTCAAGGTTTCTTGTTCATAACATCTAAGGGAGATTTTCCTTGCCACAGTCTGCTCATCAGGGATAAATACACATCGTTCACCTTAACTCTTAAAATTCTGTAAAGCTGCTTTGAGACAATGTCTGTTGTGCTTTAAAAATAAACCTTTTAAAGAAAGTGCTTTAGAAATAAACCTTACTTGACTCGGAGGTCTACAGACAATTCCTTGGACTTCATGGTTTGTGCTCTGACATGCACTGTAACTGTGGGACCTCATATAGACAGGAGTGTGCCTTTCCAAATCATGTCCAATCAACTAAATTTACCACAGGTGGACTTCAATTAAGTTGTAGAAACATCTCAAGGATGATCAGTGGAAAAAGGATGCACCTGAGCTCAATTTTGAGTGTCATGGCAAAGGCTGTACATATGTGAATTATGTATGTGAATTTTTTTTTAAAAAGATTTCAAAAAACTTCTGTCATGTTGTCATTATTTGGTTTTGTTTGTAGAATTTTGAGGAAAAGAATGAATTTAATCTATTTTGGAATAAAGCTGTAAAATAAAATGTGTAAAAAGTGAAGCGCTGTAAATATTTTCTGGATGCACTGTAAAGTGTGGACTACCTTCTCTCTGTGGAGTTGCTGAAGCTTCTCCTCTTGGGTCCGCACCACTTTGCCTTGTTCACACAACCTGCTTAACTTAGCCTAAAGAAATAAGCAGGAGTAAAATTCTTTTATCTCCTTCATGAGAATGTACAGTCAAACAGTGTAATGAAGATAAAGTCCATGAGGACAGAGGGTGCTGCACAGAACCACTAGCTGAGCAGGTATTATTTGAGTAGCAGCTCATTCTCAGTATAGCATTCGTGTAATACTAAACTATAGGGTAGATTACAGAAGAAAAGTTTCCTTTCTTTCTTGCTTTTGTGGGATAAAAGATGTAACATACAAAAATTCTAAAGAGAATGATAATGTGAACCTCTTACACACATACACACACTCCAGATCCAACAGTGTTAGCTTTGACAAAACCATGTGATTCAGCTGAGTGATGCAGCAGAGCAAGCTGCATGTTTATCACTTTTTAATTAGCATTAAAACAATCCATAAAATATTTGATTTGATGGACTGGTGTTGTTCCGCTTAATATGTTTCAGTTGTTACAATATTACATTTGGCACACAACCTTATTCACTGTTTACAATTTATCTCATCCATCCAACTGAGCAGTTGAGTGATAAAAAAGAGTGGCGGCTCAGTGGTTCTGGGATTTGAACTTACAACCTTCCGTTGTGAAGTCCACCATCTTAACCACAGCGCTACCACTTAACCACTAAACTGCAGTTACCAGTTACTGGTTATTTTCAGCTGACTTGCTTATGAATTCATTATAAAATAAAGTTAACTAATGTATACTCTTCAAATGTTATCTTCGTCAAACAGATCGACTAATGACTACTAATTCTCTGTTTACTATGAGAGAAAGCAAGCGGGGTTTCCAAGGGGTTCGAGTTAATATTGCAATTAGACCATCTGGAGTTTTTTTTTTACTCAGGATAAAGAAAATTACTCTTTAAAAAAATAAATAATAATAAAAAAAAATTAAATAAAAAATAAAAACGTATCATTGCGTAATAACTCAATTTAAAAAAAAATTTTTTTTACACAAAATAAAGTGTTTAATAAAATGTGGCCAGTAGAGATTCAGCAGTTTAAGTCATTCAAGAAGCTGATGAACAAATAGTGCAAATCAACAGGTGGATTTTGAGTCATTTTACACCTACAATGTCTTCTTCTTCTTACTGCTTCTCCCATTAGGGGTCATCACAGCGGATCATCCGTCTCCACCCCCCCCACAAATCACTCTTGTCACTCTTCTCCACCCACTCCACCCTGCCTGCACTCTTTTCTTTACTTCTCTAACACACACTCCATTATTTTTGCACTGTTGACCCCAGGTACCTGAACTCCCCCACCTTCTTCACGTCTTCTGCCTGCAACCGCACCACTCCACTGCCCTCCCTCTCATTCACACACATGTACTCTGTCTTACTCCTACTGACTTTCATTTACCTTCTCTCCAATGCATACCTGCACCTCTCGAGGCTCTTCTCAACCAGCTCCCTACTCTCACCACAAATCACAATCTGCAAGCATCATAGTCCACAGAGAGTCCTGTCTGATCTTGTCTGTCAGCCTGCCTATCACGACTACAAACAGGAAAGCGCTCAGAGCCGATCCTTGATGCAGTCCAACCTCCACCTTGAACCAGTCTGTCGTTCCTACTGCACACTTCACTGCTGTCACACTGTCCTCATACATGTCCTGCACCACCCTCACATACGTCTACGACACACCAGACTTCCTCATACAATACCACAACTCCTCTCTTAGCACCCTGTCATACGCTTTCTCTAAATCCACAAACACAAAATGCAACTCCTTCTGACCTTCTCTATACTTCTCCATCAACATTCTCAAAGCAAATAATGCGTCAGTGGTGCTCTTCCTTGGCATGAAACCATACTGTTGCTCACAGATGGTCACCTCTTCTCTCAGCCTGGATTCCACTACTCTTTCCCATAACTTCATGGTGTGACTGATCAACTTTATTCCGCCATAGTTACTGCAGGTCTGCAAGTCTCCCTTATTCTTAAAAATCGGTACCAGCAAACCAAAATCTTGTTAAACAATCTTGTTAAAACTCCACTGCCTTCTTTCCTAAACATCTCTACACTTCTACAATGTGACCCTACATAAAGATGTACCAATTAAAGCTGTGAATAATTTCAGGGACAAGACAGCTGATTTGCATTTGTCTGTGTTTTCACTAACAAATGTTCTAACAGTATCATGTATATCTATTAAATAGGAAATGTACTATATTAAGAAAAAAAGAAGGTACTTTTAAATTCAATGGCTGCAACATGCCTCATCTGTGAAAGACTGTGCCTACAAATTGTGGAACAATTTCAGAATAATGTTCCTCAAGATCAAATTGCAGAATTCAGGTTGTAAATCGGCTCTATTTATCCACGGCAATAAGCTTGATTTAAAATACATAGTAGTCAACTTACATCAACATCCAGTTCTTCAGATCTGTAGCCATAGATGCTGTCGCTGTATGCCTCAGGACTCATCTGCAATAACAAGCAGCAGTCAGATTCAGGTTGGAAACACGCAGGTGGTACAAGCACCCATCCCCTTCCCCTCTGACGCGGAACTCGCAGCACTCACACTGATCAGTTAAATGGGCACTAATACTATTTCATCCCTCCCACTTTCTAAACAAGTGTCACTTGGGTTACAGTACAAATGGAGCTGATTGTAGTTTAATATCTGAACATTTTAATGCTGCAGGATGACTCTGTAATGCAGCGTACCCCCTCTGGGTATCATAAATATATCTACTGACTCTAAAATTGGTAACAACCCCCCCACCCCACTCACTCACACACACACACACACACACACACACACACACACACACACACACACACACACACACACAAAGTCATCCAGCTGATGATAAAGGGAGCAGGGGAGTGAAAATGAAGAGGTCGGCAGCGGCACTTTTATAAGCATTTATGTTCTAAAAGTGGCAAAAGTGTGGGTGTGTCGCCGGCACAGAACATGTCTGTGAAACATTCATAACTTGTATTACGAGACACCAGGAGCGGAGCAGGACATACATACGGAAAGACAAGATTCCATATGGGACAAAAAAGAAATAATTAAAAAAAAAAAAAAAAACTTGCATGAACTATTCCACAGAATGCAGTAGGAAGATGAAATCTCGAGTCAGGCTTATGATGGATATTACAGGACAAAATAAGCATGTCTCAATGAGTCCTATTCAATTTAAAAAGCATTGATCGGAAATGCTAGGCGGCTAAGCTTTCAGTCATATTAACTGACCCTGCTGGCCATGGCAGATCCTCTCAGGTAATGAAAAGCAGGATGCAGCGAGCGTGGCTGAGAGGACGTCCTCCATGAGCTGCAAAGAAGCTACCAAGCTGAGAGACTCAACACTTATCATTCCCTTTAAGCCTGTTTGTCAATTATAGATTAGAAATACTGTAAGTAATAAACAAAGTGGAAATTCCACGACTAACTGGTGGGCTCCAGTTTCCCTTTTCCTCACAAGGAAACGTGAACACAGAAAAATGGTTGTGTTCAGTTAAATCATCTTCCTTTTATACTTCATTTTTTAAATTAAAACATGGCAGCCAGCATGAATGTGCATCGCAAATGACGTTCAATGGGGTGATCAGGCCAGCGTCTGTCGGCAAGTTCGCATGGCGTTGTAGAGAACACAACACATTCAAGCCATGCTAACACCATCTGCAAGAAAAGAACAACCACCAAAAAGAACAATGGAATGTGCTTTAATAGACCCGACACTGGATGAGGCCGTGAGGGAGGAGTAACAGGAGGTCCTGTGAATACGAGAGACGGGTGCAAAACTGGATGTACATCAAGACCTTACTTGCTGGTATAGTTGAGGCCTCGGTGCCGAGCTCTCAATCATAGTGTGAATCATGAAGATTATAGGCTCATTCTGCTTCATCTGGTGTAGTGAGGAGGAGGAAGAGCATTCAGCATAGAACAGAACTGCTAAAGGTTACACAGGTTTGTGCACGTGTGGCTTCATGTCTTTGTTATAATGAGTAAGAATAAGAGCAAAAAACTCTCCAAAAGTAAACCTTAACACACTGCACAACATGTAGTTATACCGCATTTCTTATTTTTATTACCTTCAACTACACAATCCACTACAATTCTTCAGTGCTCTATAAATGATGCACAATTTGGTATTTAACAGTCATATTTAATGTTGCAAATCATGCGAGAGACAATTGACTAGTGTTATATCCAAGAGAGCGCTGTTCCCTTCTACATATCTCATTCTGAACAATAACACAGCTTGTCATTTTACAGAGAAATTGGAAAGTGGAAACTCCTCTGTCCTGAAGACTTTACAGTTTCGGGAAACTTTTGTTACTTTTACAAAATGCTGACAACCGAGACTCCTTCCATAAATGGCCCATAAATGTTTCCTAACACAAAAACATCACCAAATTGACTCTTATTAGATTTGCTCTGGTAATAAATTGTTTAGTAAAAATACATTTATTTTATTGTAATACATTTATTAGTAATCTTTAGTTATGTGAAGCATCTGCTATAGCTGAATGAGTGCATTAATATAAACCTGTCGTTAACCTGAAGTCTGAAACACCCCTCCAGGGTGAGGCTTACTCCATTGCTTTCTACACAGGAAGCTATTATTGGCATTGTAGTGCCATACACCAATAGTACCAACACTCCACTTCCGCCTAATAAATTACTCAGTATGAAGAACCAGAAACCAGTAGGCAAACTTTTTTTTATGTGTCAGGAATGGGTTTCCATAGTGTTTACCTGTCCAGAGCGCTCAAGAATTTAGCGTTAGTGGTGCGTCAGTATTAATGGTCTGTGGGGAAACACAGCGCTCCATGTGTAGTTAAAAGGACTAAACAAATAATTTGCCTCTATGCATTTTTGTGTTCAAATTGGTCGAGGAATCGGTTCAGTCCTAATTTTAAGTGACACATTAAGTATAAACTTGACCACAAATACAGTACTCTGTCCATGTTTCCTTCCAATGTATCTCTGTCTCTCTCTCTCTCTCTCTCTCTCTCTCTACCACTGGTACCAGCAACCAGTGTTTCTATCTTTCTTTTCTTTGGATCTTCCTGATTCATCTCGACACCCGGCCTCTGGATGGAGTTCTCTTCAATGAGATTTCACTCTGTGCAGCTTGGGATGGTTCCACCTCAACAGCCTAAAGATCCATAAAGTTACTGAGGAACTCAAGAACATTGAGGATGGATTTAAACTGTGATTAATATTAACAGTCTACAATAATGGCTCAGGGCCAGAGCTTGCATGAACAGTTTTGCACAACAACAATGATGGAACTAATTGAACCCTGATTAGTCAGTTATTGCTAGTCTTCTGTTAGTCATGTGATTGTGAATTTGTGTATTTATTGCATTGTTAAGCTGTTTTCCATTGTTTTCCATTCCATTGTTAAACTCTCGGTTTACAAGTTGTTTTTTTTTTACATGTAATTTTATGTGTAACCTATTATATTAATGGCTTTACCCTTTAACAACTAAACAACTTGGCACTGGTCTTGGAAAAGTCTTAATAATGTACAACAGAAATAGCTTCTGGCTAAGTGGTAGCAGTAATTTGGAAGCAGCAGCAGCACTTTGAGTGGCACCACTCAGTGTGCCTGCGAACCTGCCTCCATCATCCAGCAAATACCCTGGGTGCTTAAAAGTTGTGCTAAAATGCTCAATATACACCGAGTATACTGTTGGCATGGAAGCATATCAGCCAATCAAAATGCCAATTATGATCTCAAAGTCCACTGGGAAGGTCTTTCTTTGTAAAAGTGAGAGAAAGACTGAGTGAGAGAGAGAGACAGAGTAAGAAAAACACAAACGTCTCCTCAGCCCATGCAGCTTGGTATAGCTCATTAAACAACTAAAGCTTCCAGTGCCTCAGATCCTGTACCAGATGTATGAATCTATATAACAAATATTGATGTATCCTAATCAAGAACAAGGAAAATGGATCTCGACACAACTTTCAGAGTTACTTTAACTGTGACAAACACAAAGAAATAAAATAAACAGCCTTAAATCTGGGCGTTTTCGGTACATTTTGTAAGAAAATGCATTTACTGACTTGCAGAATGCCCACGAGTCTTCAGGACAGAGGACTATTTCTTTGTAACATGACATGCTGAAAGTTTTGCCTTATTAACTTCAAGAAAGTAAGAAACTCCTTCCTGGTGAGAGCATGACTGTTTATATGTTATAAATAGCTCCTGCAGCTGAAATCTTAGTGATTATAACTGTTACACTCGAACAAATCTCACATGATTTTTAGCTCCTGCACATTTTTTTTTATATTTCATTATTGTACATTTTTCCAATTATATATTACATGCTGTACATATATTTGCATATTTATCTGCACTTCCGGTGGATGCTAAACTGCATTCTGTTGCTTTTTACCTGTACTATACATTGACTATGAAGTCTCTGCATTGTCCATCACTAGACTGAACATTTAGGAATGAGATTAAAAAGTATTAGATTTAGCACATTTATATATCTGTAAAAGTTATTTATTTATTTGATTTCTTTTCACACAATTTTTTAGAAAAATAATCAAAACCTTTCAATGAAAGAATTCAGCTATACTGTGGTACACAAAAATCACTGGGCATCATGTCCCAGCTCACACCTCACACTGTACATGCTGCTAAAAGCTCCAGCACAATGTGAAATTTCTCCCTGATCATATTTACAGACAGAGACACGCCTCCTGAATGCTTTAAACACCATGACCTCAAGCTTTAACTCGCTGACCTGTTACTACGCTGGCAGAATCTGTTCCTGTTTCTCTGCAGCCAATGCGCTCGAGTGTCGTTTTCATTTCTACCCTACAAAACATCTTTAGCATTTAAGCAACTTAAACAACTGTGTTTTGGACATTACATTGTACGACCTCTGTTTTTGTGTTGAAGGTTCTTTAGCTTTCTGTGTTGTGAGTGCTGACATGTGGAGAGCCTCATATTTATATACTGATGGCAAAATTTTACACCAGAGTTAAAAAAAAAAAAAAACAATAAAACCCCTGACCATACAAACTGTTCAGATGGGTTTCATGACAGTAAAAACCACAGCAGTAAAGTGAGAGATTAGTGTTTTGTGGGAAAAATAAGATGTGCCAGATCAATGCTATTTTACAAGCTGGGTGGAAGCCATATTGCCCAATTAGGACACATTAGCAGCAATTTCTGTGCTAATTACAACCAGGAATATTACAGCAGCAATATAATGGCAACCTGGATCTTTGTTTCTAGTCTTTCCATCTTCTCTTTTATATTTTGTTAAAGAGGTTTATTTTATTAGCTTTTTTTTTTTTTATAGAACATTTTTTATTCATCATCATATATATTTAGCAGCAGAGGGAAAGAAATGATCAAGGGGTTTCAGTCCACATTTTTTGATCCCCTGAATCTTTTTGTTGCTCGAAAACAAATGCTTCTGTTTTCAAACATTAGATTAGACATTTGCATTTTGCCTCATTTAGAAAATTAGCATTTAGAACATTTAGCCTGTGTAAACTGACTTTCCTTCGATCTTAGACTTTATGTTAAACTAAGATTAGAAATATTACAAATGTGTACTATCTAATGACCTGCTTCTGAATCTGGCCATTTCAAGTCATAACTTAAAGCTGAAAAAGAAAAAAGAAAAAAACAAAAAACGTTATCTACAATTAATTGCCATGTAAACTGCAGTTACACCGAGCAGCCATAATATCAAATCCACAGACAGGTGAATTAATTAACATCGATTATCTCCTTACAAAGGAACCTGTGGAAATTCTGATATATTAGTTACCAAGTGAGCAGTGCGTTCACAAAATTATTGTATTGGAAACAGGAAAAATGTAAGAATCTCAGGAACTTTGACAAAGGTCAAACTGTAATGGCTAGATGACTGAGCCAGAGCATCTCTCAAACAGCAGGTCTTTTGTGGTATATTTTGGTATTTTTGTTGGTAAGTACCTACTGAACATGCTCTGTGGAAAGTAGTGATCTGGCAACAAGTAATGGTCAAAGCTCATTGATATTTGAGGGGAATTTTTGCACAATCCCCTAAAAAAAAAAGTTCATGCTGCCTTTCATGGAAAAGAGTCAGAACACTCAGTGCAGCATTGAGCTGCGAAGCTGCAGAGTGGTCAGGATGCTCCTGCTGACTTCTGTACACCACCCAAAACTCCTACGTATGCTTTAGGACTGGACCATAGAGCAGTAGAAGAATGTGGCCTGGTCTGATAAAAAGTAATTTTACATAATTTGGACACCTGGGTACATCGCTAACCTGGAGACGGCCAGGTATACACTATGAGAAGAAGACAAGTCAGTGGAGGCAGTGTGATGCTCTGGGTGATGTTCTGCTGACTAACTTGGGTTCTGGCACTCATGTGGATGTTCCTTTGCCATGTACCTCCTATGAAACAATGTTGGAGCATTGTATAATAACAGTGGTCTCACTCAACAGGATAATGCTCCTTGTACATTCATACTGCAACCAATTACTCGGTTTCGAAGAACATGACTAAGAGTTCTAGGTGTTAACCTCCTCCAAATTCCTCAGAACTCATTCTGAACTACGGGACACTGGACAAAAAAGTTTAATTCATGAAGGCTCCACCTGACATTGTTCAGCACTTCAAGGATCTACTGCTAACGTCCTGATGCCAGATGCCACAGCACACGTTCGGAAGTCTTGTGGAGTCCAGGCTCATTTGTTGGCACAAAGAGGAAATACACAATATTACACAGGTGGGTTTAATGTTATAGCTGATCGGTGTACATCCTATAAATCTAAAAATAGGATTTTATTACATTCTTAGTTTATGAAAAGAAAAAAAAGTTTTTAAAGGGTAGTTATTGTTTGTTGTTTGGTAGGTATTTAAACAAAAATATGGTGGATGTTTTAAAATGAAATAGTAATGGATTGTATTTTCTATTATCTATTTACAAAAATGAGAAAAAATTACATTTTTATGCCAAAAATTGTTAGCTGGAAATTACATTCATTAGTATTAAGATCGATTCAATGACCTCAACTCAAACCACAATTATACAATATTTACAAAACCTCTGCAGCGGTTACATTAATGAGCATATTAGATAGGCGTCATAAATAATTATGGCCATAACAATCCCCTTGTGTGTCTTTTGTGGTTTATTACTGCCCGGTGAGATACATTTCAAGTATAAGTTCATGTACACCAGACAAGATAGAGAGAAAGAGAAAGAGAGAGAGAGAGAGAGAGAGAGAGAGAGAGAGAGAGACAGACGTGCCCTCACCTGGCTGTCCAGATACATAAGGTTCCTCTGCAGGTGATGAGAGAGCACCTTATTCTAGTGAAGGCAGTGAAAAAGATAAAGAAGAATGCGAAAAAGAAGAGTAGTGAGAGACAGAGGACCCCCTCAAACAGGCAAGAGATTCAAACCAGCATTAAATAAATAAAGTGACTAAGAAGCCATTGACAACTGTGAAAAAAATAAAGTTTCAAGCAAGTGTCTGCTGGGACGAGGAGCAGTGCAGGGTCTTATTAATTCATCATGCACTAGTGGATCTTAGAAAATACTAGAAAATATGTACAAGCAGACTTAACAGAAGCATCCAAAAAGAATTCTGAATGTCATGGTTGTTAAGAAAAGACACACAAGTGTCTGTGTTTAGAACCAGTCCCCAGGAAGAACACTTATACACACTCACACACACACACACACACACACACACACAATCACACACACACACACACACACACACACACACACACACACACACACACACACACACACACACACACACACACACACACACTGTAAACTGTGTGCATAAATGACTGTCCGAGGCGCCTGGGAACAGCAGCCGGCTGGTCCATTACACACCCAGGACACACTGCTCATGCAGGACAAAAAGTCTATTAACATGACAGTACATCTGCATGAAGCCGTTGCCAGCGTTAGTAAAGGGTAAGATGGACCAACCAAACAATAAGACGTAAACACAGCAGCATGCTGTAAAATGAGAAGAAAAAACAAAAAACAAAACTAGCATTCCTTCACAGACGAGTGCGGATAATCCTCCGAGGCTGACCTTCGGGTTGGAGGCATCAATGTTTAGCTGCATTAGCTGAGCGAGAGTCTGTTCTCGGATGCTGTTGAGCTCGGCCTGCTGCCGTCGCAGCTTGATAAGCAGCAGGGTCAGCTCTTCTGGCTGGGGTCACAGGAAACAATATGTACAGGATTCACAGTTAGAAATGCTGGAAATGCCCCGCCCACGGCTCGTGAGTGATAAAAGTATACAAGTTTTGTTGGACTTGTATCTGGACAGGCAGCAGCAGCACAACGCATAAAATTAGAGGTCGGCTGATTCATCAGTTTTTGCCGATTAATCTGCACCTTTAGTTGATCGCTGAAACTATAGTCAAAAATCCACATTAATAGTTTTTCCAGGTTGCGTTATACAGTCAATCATTATTTATTCATTTTGAAACTTTATTTATTTAGAGTGTTACTTTTTGTTTCAGCTTGAATGCATGTCTTTTTTGTTTATGTTTAATCGGATATCAGCAAATGCGATCCAACTAGCTATTGGTAAAATCCACTATTGGTCGACCTGTACAAAAAAATCCCACAGATCCTCAAAGCTTGATCCTCCTACAGGTCGAGTTTCAGTTCATGTTCACATTAAACACCAACATTATTGAAAAGTGTGATTGGAAAAATTATCCACAGCATGGTTGTTGGTGCCAGATGGCCCAGTTTGATTTCACATACACAACGGACTCGAAAAATAAAAAACATTAAGTAACAACCGTCTTGTTGTAAGAGATCAGAGGAAAATGGCAAGATTGAGCTGGTTTGAGCTGCCTAGAAGAATATAGTAGCTGCATCAATGCACACAACCGGGGTGACCAGAAATGCATCTCAGCATGCTTTCTTTGTTCATTCTTCGGCTGTCCAGTTTCTTTCTGCTGATGTTTGATGTGAATCCGAACCTCTTAAACTGTCTTTCCAGCATTTTCTGCCTTGTGTTACTGTCACATGATTGGCTGATCAGAGAACTGCATGAATAAGCAGGTATACAGGTGTTCCTAATAAAATGGACAGTGACTGTATTGCCTCATTATCCTGATTTGGCAACAAGAATATTTAAGTAACGTTGCTGTATAACAAACGGAGTAGAATAAGAAGAAGACAAAAAAAAAAAAACACTTCAGGCAATTGACCTTGAGGAGTCCTTGATCTAGTACTAAACCAGTACTAAAATCTAATCCATTGTTCTGCTGATTAGAACAATGATTTTATATAAATTGTTCAAACAACTTGTTCTTGAGAGAATGCACTAACAAGGATCGCAAACAACCCAAAAACATATTGTTTACTTATATATTTATTGTATTATGTCCAAAAATATCATATATATATATATATATATATATATATATATATATATATATATATATATATATAATACTAATACTACTAAGTGGAGAAATAAAAAGGATTGATCAGCCTTCCTCGAGTGAACTGAAATTGTCATGTGAAAGTGAATGTTGTCTTGTCATTCAATTCGAATAGAATTGCAGCTGAGATGAAGTTATCGCATTGCTACAGAGACACAATCACTGTTTTCGGGGACACGTGTTTACTCAGGCACTTCATTACTCAAGTACAAACAACAGGATTCAAAAAGTGCCTACAGACCCAACATGAGCCAACTTCTTGTAGCTAAAAGTTTTTGCTTAAAGTGTGTGAAGAGGTTTTAGCCCCCTTTTCGTCTTTGCCTACCAGTCACTGAGGTGGTGAGCAGATACTTCAGATACTTCAGTTAAGAGATAATAGACAAGTTTCCTGATACAAATTGCACCACTCCAGTGCTCTAAAGGCTTTAGAAGCATAATTCCAGAGTAATAAGGCTGCTGCTTACACAGCTTTAAAAACTCTCTGATATTTACCAGGGCAGCTTCATTATATTGCATTGTTTAGTTAAAGTGCTAAAAGTAGTGTAGGGCACATATTCCAATAAAGACAGTCGACACTAAAATCACAATTTTGTTTTCAAAAAGGATTCAATAAGCACTTTGCTCAATGTATCAACTTTGCTTAAGGTAACCCTTAAATGTTTCTGTTTTCTGCTTTAAAATGCACAAATATGCAAGCTAGCTAAATGCTTTGGTGTGTGTTATTTCTCTTGTTTTTATAAGTGCAGTGGCAAAAAATGGCATCTTGTTTACCCCCTTAATGCAGGTTAGATGCTAAAAAAGTAGTAGTAGGTAAGTTATAATTGTCTTCTATAACATAAGGCAAGCAAACATTACAGTCTATACTGCTACAAACAAGTACACTGGGGGGGAATCGTGTTAAATGATGCTGATCCAAAATACACTCGAGTCTAAGGTAAGATATAAGCAATATATAACTCACACACACTCACGCACGCACACACACATGCGCACACACAGTTACCAGTGAAATACCAGAATACAAGTAAAATACAATTCATTTTTTCTTTTTCCTGTTGTTAGACTTCATTTGTTAGCGTGAACAGTAATGAATAGACATTAGGTGTAAGAACGAATTTTCTTTTGAGTCTGGTTTCTCTCAAGGTTTTTCCCCTAATAGCTTCTCAGGGAGTTTACCCTTGCCGCTGTCGCTACTGTCTCACTCATTAAAGATAATACACTTATAATGAAATAGAAATAAATAAAATATCTTTTTATTTTTATTTTAATTGAATTGAATTTCTTATTACATCATAGTTCAGCTATTGAGAGATAAGAAGAAGTCTAATATGTTGGGAGGAGAGCGCCACCTACCATTTTGTGCATATACAAGCACAGACAACACTGCCTGGCCAGTGTCACTGTGATTGACAGGAGAGAGAGAGAGAGAGAGAGAGAGAGAGAGAGAGAAGAAATGAGAGAGAGAAAGAAAGAAAGAAAGAAAGAAAGAAAGAAAGAAAGAAAGAAAGAAAGAAAGAAATGAAGGAAGATGCAGAATATCTCTCTCATAGCCATGTATCCCCTTATTTGACTCCTGGCTATAGATAACAGTGGCACTCGTGAATTCAACAGTTTTCTGATGTGATGCCTGTCTGTTTAAAGGTAAATCCAGCCACTTAAATGCTAAATGACCTGTAACTCAGTTATGTATTAGTTACCAGATTCTAATAACTGTTTCAATATAAAATGCATAAAGTGTACAAATTTATTAGAACGGAAAAGTCAATTTCTCTTTACTTTTGCAACAGACTGTTGGGTTTAAGCTTGAAACATACGACAATCAGAATGTCACATTTAATTACCTGATACTTACATCTAGATGTGTTAAAAGAAACAGCTTTAACATACCACTGTCATAGTCTTTAAGTAAATGAAAGTAAATAACGCTTAATATGTAAATACCTGGCAACGAACCTCTGAGTATTTATTTTATTTATTTTTTGTACATCTGGGGTTAAGGGTCCTGCTGAAAAGTCCCACAGTGGCGATTTCTTGGGGCTGAAAATTTAACTCATGACCCTCCAATCAGAAGTCCAATATCTTAACCAGTAAGCCACCACCTCGCCTAATGTGATGCTTTTCCAGCTCATCATCTTTCATTTGTTTCTTGTTTTAAGATATTTCTCCATTCAATCTCCCCTTTAGGAGATCAAATGCTGCTCATTCGGGTTAAGTTCGGCAAACTGACTTGTTCATTATAAAACCTTTCACTTTGCCCATGATGAAGCCATTTGCTATGAGGGCACTTTTGGATTGTTACAGGGTGAAGTTCCTCCTGTTTCGACTGCAAGTGTAAATGATCTGACTTTTTATGTTTCTATAGACTTCTGAATTTATTCTGCTGCTACCATCATGAGTTTGATGATCATCAATAAAGATCAGTGAGTCTGTTTCAGAAATGGCCCAAGCTATTGCACTACCACCACCATGTTTCACTCATGAACTCATGTGCTTTGGATCAAGAACACATCCTTTCTTTACTTCACTTTGGTAGAGGTTCATTTTGGTTATGAAACGTTTATGATTTATCTTTGCATTTGTTTTTAAATTCCTGTTTGGCCTTCAAATGCTTACTGCTGATGAACATCTAGATGCAAATATTGGTTTGTAAAAGCTGATATTCTTATTATCTAATTCATCTTTTGATCTTAAACCCAAGTGTCTTCCGTGAAAAGCAAAAAAAACCCTTAAGAGCATAAGCATAAGAGTACAGGAAATCCATTTCCCCATTCCCTCATTACTCGTATTGTAATTAGGAGCACAGAGAGTGGTTTAACATAACAATTCAGAAGCAGACAGGAAAAGTAGCATACCGTTTTACCCTGCAGTGACTGCGGCGTGATGCTCTGAGCTGCTGGCCCCCTGCAGTCAGGTGGGTACGCATACTGACAGAAAGCAGAGCAAAGAAAAGAGCAAGAACCCAGTAAGGAAAAGTAAAAAAAAAAAAAAAAGAAGCATAAAGTGCTGGAGATTGAAAGTTCTAAGAAATCTAATTGGTTAGATAAAGTTTTAAAAAAACATTTGCCTACCTTTGCAAGGTGTGCTCTGTAGCGCCGGTCGATGCTGACATCTCCACGGAACACGGGTGAGGAAACTTCTGAACACGTGCTGGGGTTGTAGGCCCGGTTGGGGGAGGCAGAGTGATACAGCCCCAAAGAGCCGTGTGAGGGTGAGGAAGGGATGGACTCTGCAATGTGGCTGAGAGTCTTGGGGCTGGGCAGTGTGCTGTAGCCCATCCGGCTGTAAGCCTGCCTCTGCTGCCACTCGTACAGCTGCCACAAAGTGTCATCTCGCATAGAGCGCCTCTTCTCTGCTGCCACGGGCTGCAACGCACAGTCGTACACTGACCCTGCAACGCTACAGATGCTGTCCGGCCTCAGCATGTTGCGTGGAAGCGTGCGGTAGCCCTCGGGATAGCGTGGCACCACCTGTGTCCGATGACTAGGCATGTTCCTGGGCAAAGTCTGATAGGAAGTGATGCTGAAACAGAGAACAAACATCAGCATCCTCTGAGAAGTGATGACGTTCTGGCCACACAAATGTACACATTACTATATGGAGGATATTGATTGCAAGGGATCAGACAGGATTTACACTTTTACCAGTGGTGGACAGTAACAAAGTAAATGTAATTCATTTCCATACTTAAGCAGCTTTTTCACGTATCTGTACTGTCCATTTGGGGCGATTTTTACTTCACTACATTTCAAAGTCAAATATGTTACTTTCTATTTAACTACATTTTGTAGAAATCAGTCCTTTTTTGTTTATGGGTGGATAAAACCATCAGTTCAACCGCAACCAGAACATTTTAAGAGCAATAAATGATTGGATGAAAGTCCTGACTTCAACTTGACACAATACCCGTGGCCTTATTTGTAGATATCATTAGTGTTTGACTCATTAATATCATTCTATTAATAAATCAGTGTTTTAAGAGTAACAGAGTCTTTTCACATAAGAGTCATGTGACAAAAAAAGATAAAAACATTAAAGCCATAATAAATCATAGTACTTTGGATACTTAAGTACATTAGAAGGCAAATACATTTGTACTTTTACTTAAGTGAAAGTTTAAAAGAAACACTTTTAATTTTACTGGAATAATATTTTAGGAGGGGGGGTCTTGGGTTTCCTACTAACAACGTAGGAAACAGCAGATGACTGTACACGATTAATTTAACATTCGCTGGCATTTACATCAGATTTCCAAAAAAAAAAATCTCGCTGAAACATTACCTCAAGAGACTAAGAGATCTAGGGTGTAGACTCTACCATCACAATCACAAATAAAGTAGCCAATCATAAGTGTCCATGAATTCATGACTGTATGAGGTCACACATAGAATAAAGGTGGTGAAAAGTACTTTATACTCATCACATGCACTTTTTTTTTTTTTAAATCTTTCTTTGCGGATCCCAGCAATGTTCAGAAGCTGGGGTCAGAGCGCAGAGTCAGCAATATTACAGCGCCACTAGAGCACAGAGGGTTTAGGGCCTTGCTCAAGGGCCCCAAAAGTGGCGGTTTGGTGATAACAGAGCTTGAACCCCCTACCTTCCGATCAGTAACCCAGAGCATCTAATCCAATTATAGTATATGTGCTTGCCGACATACATGTGGGAAAAGGTAGCTGTTGTGCTCAGAGAGTGTGACGTAGTAACGAATGAAGTAGCAGTCTTCAGGAGAAACATTTCATAGCTGTTTAATGATAAGGGAGTGCCTATAGGTGGGCAGGAATTACAAAGATGAAATTGGAAAAAACCAGGAGGGAACAAAAATGTATTTCAAGACATCAACAGCCTAAAGATCCATGAAGTTCCTGAGATAACTATCAGGATGGATTTGAATTGTATTTAATATCAACAGTCTAGTACAATGGTTTAGGACCACAGGTTGCATGAACGAGGATCTGGTTTCTCTCAAGGTTTCTTCCTCATGCCATCTCAGGGTGTTGCCATGCCACAGTCGCCACGGCTCGTTCATTAAGGAAAAACTTACAGCTATAAGGAATAAACATATAGACACTAAACTTCTACATTTCTTTATACAACATTAAAACCTCTGTGAAGCAGTAAACGTCTATTGTTAAAAGCGCTATACAGATAAAAATGAATTAAATATTAAGGTAAAAAAAAATGTATGGATCGGGAGTGAAATCAGAAGGTCTCAGTCATTAGAGCGTTATAATAAACATACCTTTTAGTTTCATCGTCCTGAACCCTGGTGCGGTGCGTCCTGAAATGCTGCTCCAACTGAATAGAATTAGACCTGCTTAAGCTCCTCTCTGGTTCTGCAGCCTGCTGGGGCTGTACTGCAGTCCTTTGTGAAATGGTGTTACTCATTTCTTCTGGACTCTGCTCTCCAGAACCATTCACTTGTGCAGCTTTATACTGAGTAGAACCTCCTCTGTTTTTCAGCTGCCATGAGGAGGACAGGGTCGGGATGACCGTGGCGGCCTGCGCAGGCTGCAGCTGGCTGCTGTCGAGCTGGCCGAGTGGCTGCTCTGCATTCCCGTCCTTCTGCATGCCGTACTTTTCCTCTTCTCTTTGCAGCCTGGACCTCTCTGGCTCTTTCTGTACTGTGGCCTTCTGTGTAGGTCGTCCTCCATCTTTCTGGAGATATTTCTCGCTGTCTTTGTGTACACTGTGTGTCTCGTTGTCCTTAGGAAGCGCGTGCTTGTCGCCGTCTTTGTGCAGAGTGTATCTCTGCATTTCTTTCTGCAGCAGATTTATTTCTTCTTCTCTCTGGAGGGTGTGGCGTTTACTTTCCTTCTGCAAAGTAGAAGTGTACTTTTCTCCATCAATCTGTACACCCAACATTTCCACATCTTTCTGTAGCATGTATCTATAGCCACTCTTCGGAACAGGATACTTCTGTCCATCTTTCTCTAGCGCATACTTTTCACCTTCTTTCGAAACATGGTATTTCTCAGAGTCTTTGTGAACGGTACATCTTTCCTTCTCTCTGTGGATCCGAGGCTGTTTCTCCAGGTGTTTCTGCTTTTTGTCCTCGTGGTAAAGGCTCTCGCGGTTCCGCTCATTATTTTGGATCTCGGGTTGAGTCAGGACCCAGTGATTTAGCATGTTGTTCATCTCCAGGGGGCTGCGTGGATCTACTTTTTCCAGTCTGAAAGAGAAAGCAACAGATAAAAGAAGATCGCTGTATTATGATTCAAGGCCCAGAACCTTCTGCCTAGGTTTTTTTTGTTGTTGATAGCAAGATTATGCAAATTTCATTAGGATTTATGTTACCCAGAGTTAAAGTTTAGTTTGATTCAACTTTTTCATCAGTAGCAACAAGTGATGAATGGTTTGATCTTCCAGCATGACCATTAGCCAAAACATGATTTGAAATAGTGGTCGACTGATACCGAGAGCTTGGTTGGATCGTACCTGCCGATAATGGATGATAATTAAAAAAAAAAACAAAAAAAACATAACACTCCATGTAAAATAGTACTGAAACTTTATTACAAAAATAAAAAATTAACCGAATCGTGAAAATGTTCTAAATTATATAAACATGAATATATTAATCATTGTAATAAATATTGAGTAAAATAAAAAAACATGCATTCAAACTAAAACAAAATGTAACACTTCAAATAAAAAAAATGAATAAAACTTTCATTCGGCTTCTCCCGTTAGCGGTCGCCACAGCGGATCATCCCCATGTTTGATTTGGCACATGTTTTTACGCTGGATGCCTTTCCTAATGCAACCCTCCCCATTTATCCAGGCTTGGGACCGGCACTAACAGTGGCTGGGGTTGGTTCCCTGACCGGGGATTGAACCCGGCCCGCAGCTGTGAGAGCGCCGCATCCTAACCACTAGACCACCAGGGACCCCTCATTTATCTGAAATTAATAACCCCCCAAAAAAAACACTTGAAATAGACAGCACGTTGCCTCTAGGGGCTGCTCTCGTACTGTATACCACAACCCGGAAAAATTATCTGTACGGATTTTTGGATAACACTGGATAACCGATAGTTGAATTGGTCGACCGCTAATTTGAAATTCATGCATTTATTTTAAATGATACTATTTCAGTCCACTGACTGAAAATCCTCAGTATCTCTTCATTTATTTCTTAGAATAAATGTACTTAAATTAGAGATTAGTAAATTCACCACAAAAGCAATGCCAATTTTTTTCAAACTTACTGTAGAATGCTAACTGTAAAGAGCGTGGCAGAAATCTGTCATTAACATTGTTCAATTATGTTCCATCCCGGATGTAGATATTTTAAGAGCAATGACGATGCTACAAAAATCTGTCAAGCAAAAAAAATAAAAAAATAAAAAAAACTTGTGACTGACATATTCCTGTATAAATATATCCACTGTTACTCCGAATAATATATTCTGATGCGTAGAGAAACAAATTGTTCTCGAGGTTTGATTTGTTCCAACTCTCACTGAAACACCTTGCTTTACCACCTCGCTCGGGTGCGAATGAATTCTCTGGCACTTCAGAGCTGATAAATGATTCAGCTGCTGTACTGTTGCCCTAAGAGGAGTTTTCACATCTAATTCCCTGTTAGATTGTTTTGTCTTCAATTCAATCAGGTGGCAATGAGAATCGGGCTAAAAGTATGAACTAATCACAAGAGAAAGAAAGGTTAGGGTTCGGGTGTTAATCCTTTTTTGGTTTCTGTGCATTACAAGTTGCATCTGATGTACCAGTGCCCAGAGCTCCTGCCCTTTTCTTCACTTCAGACCTGATGCACTACCACTGATGGAGTTCACTTCAATTGGTGCAGCTGGGAATTGTTCCACATGAACAGCCCAAGATCCAGTCTTCTACAAATCCAGTCTTCTACCAAGCAGTTACTTGGCACATGGCCACATATGAAGTAGTGAGAAGCAATGACAAATCTGTAATAATAGGAACAAGATGTCTGACTCAAACACAGCAAGTATTTTGTAGTGGAAGTATTTCTGTCTTTAAACGTTCAGTAGGAAAGCTCTTTGGGGAACTCTAGTTCCTGTGAATACCACTCCCCATTTAACCTGATGGAGCTTCAGAGGTTTGGGAAAGAAGAATGGGAGAAATTGCCCAAAAATAAGTGTCTCAATCTTGTAGCATCAAACTCAAAAAAGACTGAGGCTGTAATTGGTGCCAAAGGCGCTTCAACAAAATATTGAGCAAAAGCTGTGAATAAAAAATAACGAATTTAATTAATTTTGGAATAAAGCTGTAACATCAAATGTGGAAAAAGTGAAGCGCTGCGAATACTTTCCAGATGCACTGTATATATCTACATTCAGGTCAAGAGCTTGTTAATGTTCATATTAAACATCAGCATGAAAACAAAATGTGATCCCTGTGACTTCAAATGTTTTATGGATGTTGCCACAAGAAATGCTGGTTTGAGCTTTTTTTTCTCCAGAAACTGTTGATCTCCTGCTGGGATTTTCACACAAGGCAATCCTTAGTGTTGGCACAGAATAGAGTGGTCAATAAAAAACATCCTGTGGTTGGAAACACTTTGTACTTTGAGGTCAGAGTAATTAATTCACACCATTAGGACACATGTAGATACCCTATTTAACATGTTTTGGATGAAGGCCTGAAAACTAAACACTATTAGTCCTATTTTAAAATGACAAAATTGTGATGAATTTTTAACCAACTGAGCAGTTTTTAGACTTTCTAGTTTAATAATCCTGCATATATTGAATAAGAGCAGCTTTGGGGTGTAGCAAATCTGCATTGATCTGGAGAAATCATGCCATGGACCAAAATCTCAACGCAATTTTCTTGTCCATGTCATGAAGATTGTTCAACCATCAGTCTAACATACAGTAATATTAGTATTCCACTCACCAAGTCAAATTTGATACTTTTTAAGACCATGAAATTTAAGACCTATATCATGACATCAGGAACATACACACAAATACGTCGTTAGCAAAATGCCTTAACTAAGGCTCAAATTATTATTTTTTCAAGCCAAGTATCGCTAAACTTGCACTTCCTCATAGCTGGAAAAAAATAAAATAAAATAGTTTTTACATCTGTGGTACAACCCATGGGAGATTTGCCCCAATAACAGAAAGCTGATTGGCTGTTCTGGTTGCAATTGTAGTCATGATACAGTAAATTATATTTCTACAGTGAATCTATATTTCTATGTAGATAGAAATATCTAGAAATGGAGAAAAACATTCTAAAAAAGCATTTCAGGGAGCATTAGAGGTAGCATTACAATGACAATTAAGCCCTTTTTAAATAATTTTTGAGGCTTAAAATTTCGATTTTTACATTTAAAAGCTGTAGACATTTTAAGACTGCTGAAACTCTGTCCACTTTTTTTTTCTTTTCTTTTTTTTAATAAATCCATTTTAAAATCTTATCTGCAGGTTATAATGTGCAATATGTCTGATTTAAATATTTTTTATTTATAAGTTTACAAATTTACTTTTTAAACATCCACAAATCTATATTTCATACGAACAAACTGCCTAAAAATTTAAAATGAATTGTGATATCTGTCTAAGCCTCCAGTACGACTCCGCTGTAGGGATGCTATTGGCCAGTTGATAAGTGGTGCCTGGTTTCCTCCAGACATGACGCTCAATCTTTGCTTCATCTTTGTTGTAATGCCGTCTTTACACGTAAATGAAGTATAAATAAATAAACAGTTGCTGAATATATCTGTTTAATTAAACCCGTTTTACCTTTTAGTTGGCTCAGTGTGAACAAGTGTTGCATCGGTCATCACTTTCATCCAAGACTCCATTTCTTTGGCTGTGTCAGTGCAAAAGTAGTACGTCCGCATGTTGGGGTGTGTGGCCTGCTCAAGGGAAGACAAGATAAACACAACGGCCTGGAAAAGAAACAGACAAAAAGAGAAAAACTAATTTAAAAGCAAACCTGACAGAAAAATGTGACTGTTGCTCCCATTCTGGTCGTTTTCATCAGTCAGCTAACTCACATAACTGACTCCAATAGATATGACTGCTTTCATTATAACCGTCAATCATAGTTTAAAAAGAAACAAAACAGCTTTATCCTCAGCATCTCCCTGTGTGTGGCAATCTGGGAAAACCCGTCAATGTGGCTGAATTCTGGCAAACCTTTTATACCCCAAACCAACTTTTATTTTTAGAACCATATAGTATTGTACAAAAGTTTTACACAGGTGTGAAAAAATGCTGTAACAATGCTTTAAAGAAAAAAGTGTTAATAGTTTATTTTTTATCAATAATTATATCAACAAAATGGAAAATAAAAGAAAAGAAATCCTGAATGACCACCCCTTGCCTGCAAAACAGAATCCATCCTTCTGGTTACACTTGCACACAGTTTTTGAAGAAACCCAGGTACGTTGTTCCAAACATCTTGGAGAACTAACCACAGATCATTTAGATCAGAGCTATTTAGTTCACAAACCATCACTTCCAACACTCCTTGCTCTTCTCTGCACTGAAGAAAGTTCTTAAGGACATTGGCCAATCAGACGCTTCCCTGATGGCACTGCATGATGGGATAAGTATCTGTCTATTTCTCAGCACTGAGGACACCATTAATCCTGACCACATCCCCAAGTACATTTACAGAAATGCAGCCCCAAACTCGCAACCTCCACCATGCTTCACTGTTACCTGCAGACACTCATTATTGTACCACTTTTGAGCCCTTTGGCAACAACCAGAGCACCAGCTGCCATTTTCTGCAGCTATTTTCCTATGTTTTTGTGCATAGTTAAGTCACTTAGGCTTATTTCCATATCAGTGTGGCATTTTGGCCATAATTCTTCCATAAAGACCGCTTCTGACCAGACTTCTCTATACAGTAGATTAGTGTACTGGTTTCTACCAGTTCTTTACTGATGGCACTGCTGGACTTCTTTTCATTTTTAAGGGAATTAAGCATGATGTGTCTTTCATCCTCTGCATTAATTTTCCTTGGCAGACCTCTGCTTACTGTCCTCAACATTGCTTGTTTCTTTGTGCTTCTTCAAATTAGCTTGAACATCGCATCCTGAAACCCCAATCTGCTTTAAAATCTTTGCCTGGAAGAGACCTCTCTGATGAAGTATAATTGCTTTGGGTTTTGTTGCTGTGCTCAGTCTTGCCATGGTGTATGACCTGTGCCATGAAACTGTCTTGCAAATCTTTACCTTAGTAGCAGCAGTAGTAGTTTCGCTGTTCCTCACCTTGTTTTAAGCTCCTACACAGCTGTTTCTGTTTCAGTTAATGACCGTGTTTCAACCTACATAAAAAATCTGATGATCATCAGCACCTGCTAATTAACATATACCTGACCATATAACAGGTACATACCATATAAAGGTTAATCATATATCTGACTCTGATCCTACAGAATCCCTGACTTTGTGCAAGTGTAGATTTTTCAGTTTGCTCACTCTGCATTTTGTAAATTGCTAAAAAATATTATTCTTATTTAGTTTTTTAAAAATGACTGGAAAAAAAAGATTTAACGCATTCTTACTACCTAAATGTTTTTACGGCACAGGTAGACCCCGAGTTATGAATTTACGATTGATCTGTTTTGCTAAATAATGTACTGTAATATGTTAAATTATTAATAAAATACAGTAAACTACCCCATACAGTACTGATCACCGTACTTTAAGATTCTTGGGTAAACTAGGCCATGTTACGACGGTGTCATTGTAACGGATCTCCATCGCAGGTCAGGGACTACCGGTACTGTACACGGAAGAAAACATCAGTTCACTATGTAAAATGTTTCCCCAGGTCACCACACAGACAAGGTTTTGGCTCCTGAAATGATGTAAATAAGAGTCCTTGGAACTCACCAATGATGGTTGATCTCTTTTACAGAAATGTTCCAGCACACGTGACCTCAAGAAACACAGAAAGAAACACTGAGCAAAGCAGCAAGTAAACAGAGAAGAAAGAACGAAAGAAAACCTTTAAAGAACGAACACAAACAGAATACAGAGGAAAAATGTAACATGCAAAATGTTCTTCCGGTATACAATAATGGTGTGAAGAACAAAAATCATGCGATGCCGTGCTTTAGAAGATAATATATAAAATCGAATAAAAAACATTAAGTTGCATATTCAGTTGTGAATATCATCTCTGTGTTAATTGTTTGAGAGGAAAAAATAAATCAGCAACAGATTCAGACCTTGAAGGCATATTTCTTGCTTATGTGGTCATCGACGGATAACAGAGAAATATGGAAGCTTGGTAAAAGGATGCTCCCGAGGATTCCTTCTTCCTTTTCATCTATGGAGAATAAATTCAGGAAACGGTATGAATTCGTGTCTATGATATTTGTTAAATCATCGCATACAATCTGTGCACTTCTGATGGCTGTAAAAAAATAATTTTCTCACAGCACTGTGAAGTCAGAAATTCAGTGGGTGGATCCAACAGTGCCAGGTGGAAACACTTGTGATATCCGAATAGGTTTTTTGTTTATGGCAGTGTAAGTGTCCTGTTCTCTCCAGCTGGCATGCTGCAACACTAATTACACCGATTTTTATTTTGGTACCACTGATAATTATCTGATGTGCATCCAAAAACAGCATACACAACCTTCTCTTACATCTTTAAGATCTCAGAAAGCCCATGATTTTTTTTCACTGCTTGTTGAAGCTGTAGTGATCATTTGGTCTTTGGTGAACAAAGAGGGGTCTTGAGTTCATCAGCGAGTGATAAGACGCTCGTCTCACTTCTTATTTGTCTGTTAGTCATGTGTACTCTCCATCCAGCCGATGATGAAGGCTAGTGGCTGAAATGTAAACTAATTGTAGGTAGGAACTAAAACATTGTTGCACCATGCATTCTACACGAATGCCTACAAAAATCATTGGGCTGGTCACTTTACAATATTATAACTAATTACAATAATAACTCAATTCTGTACTTACATGTGGCTTTGTGACTCATAGCATGAAATTGTGGCTCTGTGTTGATCTTAAGCATAAAAAACGAAACGTTTCCATATTGCTTGGTCATTCAGCTAAAAATAAACTGATAAAATCCTCACCTTTATAATAGAAGAGGCACATGTCAGACAACACAAACCACCTCTTCTTCCACATCTTCATCCCTGTGCTGTCCTGTAGGAGCACACAGTCAGGCCATGCAACCACTAAACTTTCCCCATAATACGATATTGTATCAAAAAGTTTCGAGACTAATGGTGCTAACTGGTGTGATTCTGACCACGTCTGTATTTTACAGTACCACGTCTGCAAAAGAAACAGGGCAAATCTTCCGCAGAGATGTTTTTACCATGACATACGTTGCAATGAGCCGTTCAAGGTGTTTTGAGTGGCGCAAAAGCCTTAGAAGCGGAAGAACATCATTGGAAAACAACAAGAGATCAGTAAGACCTTCATCAAGCTCAATACCCGAAAATGTCAAAACCATTCAGCAACTTGTGCATGATGATTGTCGGAGAACAATCCACATGATGTCACCAACGCACCCACCCTACTTGCTAGATGTGGCTCCTGAGGACTTCACCCTCTTCCCGAAGATGAAGATCCACCTCAAAGGTCGCCGTTTTAATCCCATTATGGAGACCAGAGCAAATCGCAGAAAGTGCTTGACACCCCTGAAAAGAAGACTTACAGGACACATTCCAGAAGTGGCAGGAATGCTGTATTGCTATGCAAGGGGACTATTTTGAAGGTAATAGTGTGTAAATGAAGATAAATAAACTTTCTTGTACACAGAGCAAGTCTCGAAACTTTTGTGATACCACCACGTAACTCAGACTTCCGACTCAATAAACATAATGCACTCGATGACCTTACTTCCTCTATACAAAAAAAAAAATTATAAATAAATAAATGTTGTTTTTTTTTTGTAAACAATGCAGGTGAAAGGTGTGAGTTGTACCTGTTTATAAAGCCAGCTGCGTTTGACTATTGGAGCATTGGGGTTTCTCTTTATGGAGTGAGACCGCTTGCCAAAATTGTGGACTTTTTTAGATGACCTTGATTGCTAGAAAAAAGAGGCAAAAAATGCAATATATACAATCAGTTCAAGCATAAATATTACTTCAAGATGTTCTGTTCCTGCATGTTTACACCCTGTTGAGTTTTCATCTCCACTGCAGAGTGCGGATTCATCTGCATCACACACCAACATGCAAAATGTTCTCAGCAATTTACCTGCCTATCTCAAATAAAAAAGAGAAATAGAGGGAGAGAGAGAAAGAGAGATAGAGAGACTCTCACTCTGGTTGTTGGACTACTTGGTTGTGTCATGTAGTCTGAGCCTCCTGTGTAGTTGGATGCCTCGCTCATGATGCTTGTGGGTCGTTCCTTCTTCTCTGCGGCTGCTGCTTTAGTTGCTGGTCTGTGGAAAAAGAGCAGCAAAAGGGCACTGATAAGGAAAAAGGAAAGTCTTTGAAAAATACTTCAGACAGCAGGAAAACTTTAGGGGAAAAAAAATACAAAATATTCCAAACATTTGTTCATGTGCTGGTCAAGCGATTATTTATATTATTATTTTTATTATTATTATTATTATTATTATTATTATTATTATTATTATTATATATATATATATATATATATATATATATATATATATATATATATATATATATTTATTCGGGCTGTCAATCGATTAAAACATTTTTTAACGATCGGCACAAGATCACTCACGATTAATCGCAACTTAATCGCACATTTCTGTCTGTTCATAATGTACCTTAAATTAATACTTTTCAAGTTTTGAATACTCTAACATGGGCATGGACAAATAGCAATGCTTTATGCACATGTATGTTTATTATTAGTGAAACCAAACTCAACAAACAGCATGAAGACAAAATATTTTTGTAAATGTTGTAAAGTAATGATGGTGTTGTAAAGTAAATTATCAAGACATCAAACTGAACATTTGCTATGATTCCACATGGACGGCTCTGGTGAATTCCATGCCCAGGAGGATTAAAGCGGTGCTGGATAACACTGGTCCTCACACAAAATACTGACACTTTGGACACAGTCTTGACATGTTCACTTAGGGTGTACTCACTTTTGTTGCCAGCTATTTTGACAATAACGGCTGTATATTGAGTTATTTTTAGAGGACAGTAAATCTGTACTGATATACAAACTGTACACCGACTAAAATATATCCAAGTTTCTTTCTATAGCATTGTCCACCGAGGAAATATAATATAATGGTTGCTGAAATGTGAGGGGTGTACATACTATTAAGATATGTATTATATATACACAAATAATAGATATAAATACACAGGTAGTCGTCGACTTACGACCACGGTTGGGACCGACAGACAGGTCATAACAAGATTTGGTCGTAAGTAGAGTAGGCTATATGTACAGTACTGTGAAATGATGCCGGAAGCTGGTACGCACTGCATAGGTCGTAAGTCGATGACTACCTGTACTTTAGATTAGGGCTGCAACTAACAATACAGTTGTGTTCAAAATTATTCAACCCCCACTGAAATTGATTGTTTTGGTCGGTTTGACATTGATTATGATCATTCAGTCATCCTGCTTACAATTAAATCAAAGAGGCACGTGTAGGTCAGACAAATATAACATAACATTTATAATGAAATAACCACAAATGTCTTTTCTGAGCTCACATCATTATCAGTTTTATTCAACCCCCAAGTGACATTCAATCTTAGTACTTAGTACAACATCCTTTTACAGTTATAACAGCTTTTAAACGTGAAGCATAGCTTGACACAAGTGTCTTGCAGCAATCTACGGGTATCTTCGCCCATTCATCATGGGCAAAAGCCTCCAGTTCAGTCACATTCTTAGGCTTGCGCACTGCAACTGCTTTCTTTAAGTCCCACCAGAGGTTCTCAATCGGATTTAAGTCTGGTGACTGCGATGGCCACTTCAAAATGTTCCAGCCTTTAATCTGCAACCATGCTCTAGTGGACTTGGAGGTATGCTTGGGATCATTGTCCTGTTGAAAGGTCCAACGTCTTCCAAGCCTCAGGTTTGTGACGGACTGCATCACATTGTCATCCAATATCTCCTGGTACTGAAGAGAATTCATGGTACCTTGCACACGCTGAAGCTTCCCAGTACCTGCAGAAGCAAAACAGCCCCAAAGCATGATTGACCCCCCGCCATGCTTCACAGTAGGCAAGGTGTTCTTTTCTTCATAGGCCTTGTTCTTCCTCCTCCAAACATAGCGTTGATCCATGGGCCCAAACAGTTCTAATTTTGTTTCATCAGTCCACAGAACACTATCCCAAAACTTCTGTGGTTTGTCCACATGACTTTTGGCATACTGCAGTCGACTCTTCTTATTCTTTGGGGACAGCAAGGGGGTGCGCCTGGGAGTTCTGGCATGGAGGCCTTCATTACGCAGGGTGCGCCGTATTGTCTGAGCAGAAACTTCAGTACCCACATCTGACAAATCTTTTCTCAGTTCCACAGCAGTCACACGGGGACTTTTCTCCACTCTACGCTTCAGGTAGCGCACAGCAGTCGAAGTCAGCATCTTCTTTCTGCCACGACCAGGTAGCGTTTCAACAGTGCCCTTTGCCTTGAATTTGCGAATGATGCTTCCTATGGTGTCTCTTGGTATGTTTAACATCTTTGCAATCTTCTTATAGCCATTGCCCTTCCTGTGAAGAGTAATCACCTGTTCTCTTGTCTTCCTGGACCATTCTCTTGACCTCACCATGTTTGTAACCACACCAGTAAATGTCTAGAAGGAGCTGAGTATCACAGTCATTTTAAAGCTGCCTAATTGGTGCTTATTAGGCTTTATTGCTGCTCCCTGATATCCACAGGTGTTTTCAATACCTGATTGAAAACACTTCATTGAACCTCTGTTCTTCAGAGTGGTAGTCTTTAAGGGGTTGAATAATTATGTCAATGAAGAATTCACAAAAGAAACATTTACTACTGTATTACAAAACTAATTGATGTCATTTTAGTTGCATATGGTTCTTTAAGAAGTCCTTGTAGGATTTCATTCTGAATACAATTACAAATGTACACTAAATTCCCTAAAACCATTTACAGCATTGGGGGTTGAATAATTTTGAACACAACTGTATGTTGATAATCGATTAATCGGACAATTTGTTTCTTCAATTAATCAGATACAAATTCTTATAATTTTTTTATGTGATGTTTTGCTTATTATAACAACTAATTATTGGTATTTTTGCATAAAGATGTACTTAAAGAATGCTACAGTATTTAGATTCAATGAAATATGCATACATTAAATATACCAACATTGAAAACACGCAGCAAGCTAATTTATTATTTGTTATTTGCTAAAAGCAGCAAATAACAGCAGCAGTAAACGATCACATTTTTAGTCACTGTTGTTAAGGTAGCCACCTGTTAAGGCTAGATAAAAAAATAAAATAAAATATGCTTTATTGTACAAATGCATAATCATTCGCTGAAAACCACAACAGTGACTCAAAATGTGATCGTTTACTGCTGCTGTTATTTGCTGCTTTTAGATTTAGTGTTTGTTTGCACCCGTTTAATTGAATCCATCATGTCGTGAGAGAGCTGATTGCTCAACCTGATGCATGCGAGTCACAAGAGAACAGATCCAGTGTGACTTTCCCGAAAGTTACAAACAAACATTTACACAATAGCACTTCATTAAACTACATCATTTTCACATTATGAGAATTATAAAGACTTACTGTGCTGATGTTTTCCTTTCATGTGCTCGTGCATCACTGTGCATCACAAATTAGTTGTTGCAGCCCTACTTTAAATTAATGCAAATAATTCAAATTATTGTAAATTAATTTTTGTTGCATTTTGCTTTTCAAAAACGATTATTTTTGCCTTTAACCATTATTTAACTTTTAAAGTTATACCATACTTTTACAAAAAGTTTCTCATAAACAAAGGCCACAAACAAAAAGAAACAAATAACTGAACATGTACACTGATTAAAAAAAATTTGATTAATGGAAAAAAAAAAAAAAACAACTCCAGACATGCAAAACAACTCAACTTAAATATTGACATGCTGCAATATAATAGCATGCTGGATTATAGTTACAGGCCTGAAGCACAAACTCACTCCATAACTTCAGTAAGATGACCCTTTGCTCAGAGTATCTTACATAATATCTAAAATCTAATACAATCTGCTCACTAAGACAGCTGCAAATCCTGCTTTTGCCTTTACAGCAATCTACTGACCATCTGCTTTGTGACTCTTCTGGTCAACATGCTGGTAAACACATGCAGGTGCTGCAAGAATACACGTCTAATACAATGTCTCTCTTTTATGATCTTTAATACAATTTTTTTTTTCCTCTAAGACATTCTGTATTAAAATTGTGTTGTGGTACTCAAAAAGGCCTGGAATGTTTACAGCCATTCAACACCAAAGAAAGCTATTAGTGTGCCCCTGCTCCAGACTCATACATCATAAGCGTCTGTGGAAAATTATAACAAATGTATAGGGGAAAGAAGCCAAACACCATTAGTGGGCAATTTATCAAGCTACTTGATAAAGGCTAAAATACTGGGCCACTGCTGCCTGAGATGTGCACAATGCTACTAAGAGTGGAAAACCTGTCCACATCCATATTTTGTTAGCAACAATCTAGCCGAACTAGTTCCACACCAATCAGGCAGAACTTTGAACAGATGAACAGAATCATTTCGTTACAAAGGCACCTGTTAAGTATGCGATATATTTGCAGCTTCTAAACAGTCGGTTCTCAAACTTGATGAAGGTCTTGCATATGTGAACTGAACAGGCCTGCCTGCAGTTTAGAGCTTTAACCATTTCAAAAGATTTGCCGCATCATGAAACAAAAAAACACAACAAAGGACACCCAGAACTGTTGAGCAGTTAGAATCCAGTGACACACACATATGGGACAATATTCTTCCCCCAAAACTTCAGCAAACCAGATGTATACCGACAGAATATGCAAATGTAAATGTAAAATATGTGATGCTGCATAGTGATAAACATGGCCTTGTTTTTTTGAGGTCTGTTGCAGCCATCAAATTTAAAATGACCTAAATTTCTCAATTTTTTTTTTTTTGTGAATAAAATATTGATTAATGAGAATTGCAAATCATTGCATTCTGTTTTTAAATGACATTTTGCAACTTTTTTGGAATTGGGGTTCTATATATATATATATATATATATATATATATATATATATATATATATATATATATATATATATACTGTATAAATGCTTTAAAGATTTTGTATAGATCAATTTTTTTACTATTAATTTCTATAATCTACAAATATAAAATCTAAAACAACAGATCCTGTTGATTTTTCATCTCTCAGTTGAACTTTTTTTCCTCCTCAGTATGTCTCCTACAAAAATTGACACGACCAAATTATACTGTCGTGTTTCTTCGTCACATCCTCTAAGAGCGAATTGAGAAGAATCAGTGTTAATCTCATTTGCAAGTTTGCACGAGTCTCTGCTGCATTTATAAGTGGAGCTCAGTTTGGACTACAGAAGGTAGAACCTTTTTTTTTTTTTTTTTATTCAGTTTCCAACACTGCACTTGTTGTGAACTGTATTATAAATACACACACAGAATCAGCAGAGCACTGAATATAATGTCAGCTTTATACTCAAGAGTCAGCTGCGATTTTCTTCAGCTAACGTGTCCCAGTGCTTCTCTTATGATCAGCATGTGATAATGACAGTTTTACAGAAACAGATGCTGAGAGCTGTGACTACTACTGACCTATACAATGTTTAGGATAGAACATAAAGACTATAATATAATAGTAACCCATTGACTGACTCAGTAAACACCCAAATTCAGCTACAGACTAAAGTATTTATTATTTAAAAAATAAAACTGCATAACTTTGACGTTACATATCAAGATAAAGTTTTAATATCTGCAGTAAGTCATACATACATACATATATATATATACATATACATACATATATATATATATATATATATATATATATATATATATATATATATATATATATATATATATATATATATATATATATATACATACATACATACATACATACATACATATATATATATATATATATATATATATATATATATGGCAAATTTTCTTACACATCGTAGGAACATTGCGTTAAACTGAGGGACGATAAGGATTTGGTACTTCACTACTGGTCTCATCTGTCACACATGGTATTATTAGAATTAGAAATGTGCAAGATGTAGCATATACTTTCAAGATTTTGAGTAAAAATTCAAAGCATTTAGATTCAGAAAGCTAAAATATTACAAGAAAATATATTTTAGTATAAAGTTATTAAACAGTTGATCCAAGAGTTACGATGGCTCATATTCATTTTTTTAATAATAGCGATCATGACTGAAATATTTGAAGTTAAATGTGTATAGTTTATATATTAGGGTCAATACCTGCACTTTGACCATATAAAACTGAATTTGGTGAAGATATGATCCGATTATCACCCTTTACTACATGCACTACCGTCAATTTGGAACAAAGCCCAAAAGCATACAACAGAAATGAGAAAATTATAGCTAGTCTTCTACGAGAGGGAGAAGGTTAAAAAAAACAAGACGGAAATACTTACTGTTCGTTGACGACAAAGATGCAGTTGTCTTGTGATGGTGCACCAGAGACCGGATGTTTGCAGGTCACTTTCCGCTCATTGTGGCTGTGAGAAGAAGAAAAGGAGAGAAAAAGGGAAAGTGGGAGGAGAGAGAGAGAGAGAGAGAGAGAGAGAGAGAGAGAGAGAGAGAGAGAGAGGGAAAGGAGAGGGTTAGAAAGGCGGGGAGAAAGAGACAAAAATAAATGCTGCCATATGTTTATTGTTCATTTATTTATCTCCAGTAAACAGCTGATCCTGGTCAAGTCTAATCTAAAATTTATTATGATCTCTATAGACAGATGTATTAATAAAATAAAAGCAAACTACCTTTACAGCACAGTGCAAATGTAGCTGAATTCTGGTCATAAGTAAAGATGTATGTAAGATGGAAAATACAAAAACGCCAAAGCGCCACTTTACGTTCTACACATTTTGCTGAGAAACACTACTGCTGAGGATGAATCCATGGTCCACCTGAAAACTAGAGTTCGATAGTGGATTTTACAGATACTGATAGCTCTGTTGGATTGTACTTGCCGATAACTGATTAATCAAGTGATTTAAAATGGCTACTGGATAAAAATCAAATAAAAATAATAAATAAATAAATAACACACACTCAATGTAGGAGTACTGAACTTTACTACAATTTTAGTGGCATGGCATTTTGGATTTATGTGAAAGTAATTTAAAATAAGATTCTATTTGTAACTGAGGTTAATAAATGCTTTAGAAGTATTGTTTATTTTTAATTTTATCACTTACTAATAAATTTTTAAATGAAGCCTATTTATTTGTATATGTAAACTTTAGTTAATGCACTATGAAATAATATGAATGAGGTACAGCACACAGTCTCGCATGTCAGAACAGAGATTCTCCTCTAGAGGCCGCTCTCGTACGGTATTATGACAGCCGACCAAACACAACCCGGAAAAACTGTCCATCAGTATGGATTTTTGCAGATAACCGATATTTTCATTGAATAATTTCATTAGGACATGACAGATTACAAAACTAAAAACTCAAAAGAAAATCCCCATAAAAAAAAGAGCATATGAGATGTTTGAATTTTTTTATATTGTGGAAATGTTCACAGATCAGTGCATGAAGTCTACAGAAAGCTCAGTGGAGCACAAGGGAAAGCAGCTGTGAGAGTAGTAAAGTCTTCCTAGACCAGCTGCCACTGACATTCAAGGTGACCTGACCCTGCGCTCCAGGCCTATGTCTCACTGTCACAATGTATCTCGCCTCAAACGCTGATATCAAACTGCAGCATGTACAGTTACCATGGTTTCTGGTGTTTGGCTGACTCTGAGCAGTGAACTGTGAAGGCACCATTCTGTGTTCCATCCTATAAAATATCCTCAGATTTGCCCATAGTACCAAAAACAGTACAATATCACAAGTAAATGGGGGGAAAACAAACAAAATATAAACTGGCATCAGACCAGTATAGACCGACAGTCAAATGTATATACTGGAAATTGTCCCAAAACTAATCAAATCTCCATACACTGGAAAAATTATACATTTATTTTTTCCAAAGAAAAACGTAACTCCTGTTAATACAAAGATCAGGCGTCACTTTATAGCCACTGATCAGAAAACATAATGACCACCTATTTTTCCTGCTTCTAACACGTTAACTTTGAGAACAAAATGTTCACTTGCTGCCTAAAATATCCCACCCACTAACAGGCGCCATGATGAAGAGATAACCAGTGTACGGTAATTCACTTTACTGGTCATATTGTTATGCCTGATCGGTGTACATCTGGTGTTATGTGTATAATTGCAATAAATAAATACATATACACATGTACACTCAAGTATAAAATATTTTAGATTACATTTATAAAAAAAAAAATATATATATATATATATATATATATATATATATATATATATATATATATATATATATATATATATATATTTTTTTTTTTTCCCCCTTTGGGACATTCTGTTTTTGGATACAGAATGTATTATTTCTTTTTTTTTTTTATTGATGGTTATTTATGCAAAAAAAAATGACATTGCAGCTCAAACTACTGTTTCAAAGTTTAAAATGCAAAAGGCGTACCTCTATTTAGCTTTTGCATGACCTTTGAGAGACGATCAACAGAGGTCACCTCCCTGTGGTGCTGCTGTCATTTACACCAGATGGACACTAAACATTATCCAAATCCAAATCAGTCAATAAATTGGACCAACAAGCTGGTGTTCTCTTTAAAATACTAACAATCTATAATGCTCCAACTGATATAATCTATAATACTACAACTACTATAATCCCTAATCTAATTATAATGCTACTGCATGTATTATAATCTATAATACTACTATTGCTATTATTATTAATGATGAAAAGGTTTTTATAATGACATTTTTCTTGATTGTAGTTGAAATAACCTGGAAACTGTGAAACCCCAATAATCTACATTTACATTTATGGCATTTGGCCGATGTCATTATCCAATGATCTCATTTACACACCTGAGCAGTTGAGGGATCAGAGTCCTGCTCATGGCCCCAGCAGAGGAAAGACGGTGGTGCTGGGATCTGAATTCACAACCTTCCTACCAAAGCTTCTACATTTAAACCACTGTACAGGAGTGTAATGTTACACAAAGCTGCTGTCAATCAATCAATTTGTGTGGTTTACACTCCACACTTTGTCTAAGGATGATGTCAGAGGATCCATTGCTTCATTTCGATTCTGCTCATTCGCTTCACTCTCTATATATTTATTCAGCTATTGTGTAACATCACAATTACACAACCTGCGCTTGTGATGTCCCTCATACACACATCTGAGCAAAGCAAGTTCTCAAAAAGGCACATCAGAGAGAGAGAGAGAGAGAGAGAAAATGGAGTGTGTACAATAGTGCAGCACTGTAGCACACACTCCTGTTTTTCACTTCAGATCTGAGAGCTGCACCAAACCACTGTTAGCTGAAGCCCGTCTGTGAGCATGAAAGCGGAAGCTGACGTATTTCACGTAAAAATAAACACAGTTCCTTTTACATACCGAGTACACCTTTACTGTGTTGACTAGCGATATTCTGTACATTGAAATAAACTGCAGCTTCAGAACCGTAAACGTAAAGTGTGGAAATCAGCCTCCTCCCTCACTGCTCTGTAAACACTGCTTTATTTGCAAGCAAAGGTTTTATTCATCGGCATCGGCTGATTGTGCTGCAAACTAGGTCGATTATTACATTCTGTAAGATATGGTACCAAAAACAGTGCACTGATTGGTGAGGCTTGTGTTCAATAAAAGTTTAATTGAAGCAATTTTCTGTATCACGTCTTATCAATTAACTGTTAGATTGTATGACATGAAGAGGGGAAAAAACACATTCGGCCAAAAAAAGCGCTATCAAAAATCACCGGCTGCACTGATTTCTAAATATTGGCATCTGCCAGAAAAAAAAACATATCGGTCGACCTCTATTTACAACTGAAGGCCACCTGACCGTACATTTCTGGTTACCTTCATATCACACACACACACACACACACACACACACACACACACACACACACACACACACACACACACACTGTCTAACATTTATCCATCTTACTATAAGGTCTGATAGTTTAAAGCATTTCTTGACTCTGCCACCAGGTGGCAGACAAACTGAGCAGGATCGACCAGATTTTTGGAATGGAACTGCAATGAAAACAGGACATTAATGCAACAGCAATAAGAAATGCAGCTAAAGAAAATGGGTCTGTTTGCATTGTTGCTTGTCTGAAGCAAAAAATGTATCTGCTGCATTGGGAATTAAATGTTCAAACCATATACTAAATCATAAAGAAGAGCAAAACATGAAATCTTGTATAAAAAGAAAAAGTCACATTATAATTGATTTAAGAACATAAATTGTAGTGAGATAGATCATGTTTATAGCAGGGAAGTACGATCTGGCAAAAGACTATTAAAGGCGAGGTTGTGATTTAAAATCTGATCACGATTATTATTTTCAAGTCGGTTTTCAGTCATTGAACAGAGCAGTCAAACTAATTGATGAAAAAATATGTTGTGTAAACAATTATTTTCTGAATGAAAATCAAGCACGGGTGGCTGCTTCACCTCGACTTAATGTTTAAAATTGTAACTAAATAGGAGAGTGACAGGTGAATATTTAAATACTAAACGCATTAACATTAACATTGTTTTAAATAGATTTTCTTAATATTAAAAAAAGTATTAAAATATTAAGCAATTAGAAATTTTGATAATCTGCACTCTAACAATGATTATGCAATATAAAACTTTTTTTTTTCTAGATAGAAGCAGCATCTACCTTTCAGCATTGATGATAACTTTCCAGATGTGAAAGACTTCCATTTCATAAGCACTAATGCACCACCATACAATTAGGCCTTTGAACTGAACACTGATGATAAGCCTAATGGTCCCTATCGTCTTTAGTCCGAAGAATGTGGCAGTTAACGTTGCCTCAGTCCATTTTAAATGCGCTTCACCCCAGATAAGACCATTTCTTCTCTGAATCATGTTCACGTATGGATTCTCCTTTGCATGATAGAGGTTTAACCTGCATTTGTTCATGGCCTGGCAAACTGTGTTCACAGACAATCATTTCTGGAGGGGTTTATAAGCCCATGCAGTGATTTTCATTACGGAATCATGCCTGTTTTTTAATGCAATTCCACCTGAGGGCCTGAAGATCCCAGAGAAACTATTTTCTCTAGATTGTAGGATCTTTTGATGATATTATTTACTGTTGATAATAAGAATCACAATTTTATGTTCATTATTCTGAAAATCTTCCACATTAACAGACTGGTAAAGCGTTGCCCATCCGTAACTCTGAGAAACTCGGACCAATGTAATGCCCAGTCATGTCTGTTGTTTTGTTTTCATGAACACTTACTTGCCAGCGATGTTTGAGCCGTGGTGCAGCTATCGATGCCAAAATTTCCCATTAAAATAGTACATTTTATACATCTGATATGTTTTCTATGTTGTATTGGGAATAAAACAGGGGTTTGCAAACCATTGCAAAACTATTTTTGTATAATGTCTCAGTTTTACTGTAGATCTTGTTCCAGTGCTTGTGCTCTCACAAATAATGTTTTTACTACATGAAACGAGGAGAAAGCGTAAGCTGAAGAATTCCACATATAGTTATTATTGATTTGTTTGTGTGCTTGTCAAGAAGAGTGAGGTGGAGTAGCAAACCAAGAGTAGGTCAAGTCTGGTGCATGAAACAGCTCTGCGACACAATGTATGAGTCTGTTTTCAGCACAACCGAAGAATAAAAAAAAAAAAACTGGCTTAGTATACTGATAATAAATCTAATAGTTATAATTAATTGTCCTGACCTGATCTGGCATCTTTCACACCATAAACTATTGATAAGGTTCATTTGCCTTTCAAAAGAATGTAACCACAGGAAAGTTAAAAGGTTTGAAAGTATTATTTTATCACCTCAATACATTTATCCAATCGATCAGTCTGATCTCTTGGTGGTTGGGTCAAAGCAGAGGTTTGGATCCAAATCTGCCAATTGCAGCATTCTATTGACTTAAACTGCTTTGTCAGTAGTTTGGCCTGGTGATGGCAAAGAACAGAGTGCACTTAACTAGTGTGCTCTAGCAGGAGATTAGTAAGGATGTAATAGGATCGACAGGCAGATAAAAAACTATTCAATGCTGTAATGATGTGGAACGATGCAGAGTTACTTTACCACCATGAAGTGGATTTTGGAGTGTGTTATTTTACTGCAGCAATTACATTTAATAATGGCAGACATACTGCACTCTTCATAGAGTGGCCACAATAAACAGTCTCTTTCGTTTGTTCTGTCTCTCCCTCTATTACCCTCCCTCACCTCCCCAGTCATCAGCCAGTTCCTCTCCCTATCCCCTGTCTCAATGCCATTCAATGCAGTACAATGCAATTAAAAAATATTATGCTTTTCAATGCAGTTCAATATGTTAGAGAGTTCGCTTTAATTTCTTTCTTTTTGACGGACAACAAATCATGAATTAACTTTAATGCTGTCTGACTTGTAACGTCTGGCCCCTTTCACAAACAGGCCTTAGTAGTGCAAAAATAATAACTTTCTTTCGGCTTCTCCCATTAGGGGTCGCCACAGCGGATCATCCGCATGTTTGATTTGGCACGTTTTTACGCTGGATGCCTTCCTAACGCAACTCTCCCCATCCCGGCACTAAGAGTGGCTGGGGTTGGTTCCTTGACCGAGGATCGAACCCGGGCCGCAGCGGTGAGAGCGCCGCATCCTAACCACTAGACCACCAATAAAGCTGAAATAAAAACAGATGTTCTTTCCCTGTTGTGTCTGCAGGAAGATGCAGCTCTGCCTCTGCCATGTTAATCTGTATTTTATGTGACTCTCAGGACACGCCTCGGCCTCCGTAGTGCTGCGATACGTCATTCACGTAGCAGCGGTGGTGCTGAGAGAATGCACTGGAGAAACAGTTTAGCGACGAGAAATCAATCTACATATCAAATATTGTTCACAAATTATTGCAAATTTTATAAATAAAAGTATAGGGCATTATATTTATACACTATATATAAATAAATTGGTTTTGACTGATGCAAATAAGTTAAAAACAAGGCATCCTGAAACAAATCTTAACTTGTATCTGATGCACACGTCTTTTTTTTTTTTTTATCGATGCATCACAGCCATCATTAACTTTTATGCCGATCACTTTTACTATCTGACCAATCAGATTCAAGGAATTCAGGCACGTTGTGGTAACTATTTGAAACATTTTGGTAAGTTTCTTATATTATAATCTCAAGGCTAGAGATGAAAAAACTCAGAGATTTGTATGTTTCTGGTAGCTGCGTAGGTGCGCTTGTATAGGTGACTCTCATGCCACAGCTTTCGGATGTCCAGTTTCAGTTTGAGTGGGCCACGCATCGTCCTTTCTCCTCTCCAACGCCCACACAGAGCAGCTCGCTCATACCTCTCGGAGAGCATAAGGCATGATTCACACTCTCCAAGCCTGCCATGGTTTTCATGCAGTCCTTAAAACTGTACTCAGCATGATGCATGGAACGGCGTTTCTGGTGTTACAATCTTTTCACTGGTTGTGTACACATTACGTTTAAAACCTTACGTTGTGTTTGTCATCGACGATCAGACGAAGCTGGCCAGCATTTGAAACTTTCTCATGCCTTTTGGGAATTTTCAGTCCCATGCCAATATTTTTCTAGGCAGAGCACAGCATTCTCATCAGTTGTTTTCTCGGCCCAGTTTTAGAGCTGTCAGATTACACATGAACTCGCGACTCCGTGATGACGCAGGGAGACGGTTCTGTAGGTGGCGCCAAGCAAGAGGTTTTCTGAGAATTAAAAACGGCCCACTTTTTATGGCTCCTGGTGGTCAGTAGGAGAAGGCAAGTCAGTCACCACCTTTCTTTTCTGGAGCTTCTGGAGATTCAGATGCTCGAGAGCCTTAACGGGTAGAACAGACTGATCCAACACTGTGATGTCATCAGCATTTGGATTGTGAAATGCACTTATCTAACCAAAAATAATCATAATAATAATAATAATCATCATAATAATAATAATCATAATAATAATAGTAGTGTAAAATAATTGTACACTAAAAACTTTGTTCTTGTAATATTTTAGCCTTATGAATCTAAATTGTTTGTCTTTATACTCAAAATCTTGAAAGTATAAATATTTAACATTGTGTAAATGTATAATTCTAATAATACCATGTGCGACGAATGAATTTTTTAGTTATTAAGACCAGCAATAAGTATAACTATCGAAAAATCATAACTCGGAGCATCTGCACTGATCGGTAAAAAAAAACCCACATGTATCTGTAGTAGTCAGTTTATATTCCAGCGAGTCTCCTCTATAAAACTTATACAACTATAGTACTGATTATCTTAAATACAGTTTTCTTTGCAAATATTTGGAGTGGAAAATTTCTCACTCTGCACTGTACTGAAACGTCAGACTATCACAAGGCAAACCTATGATTCATGATGAGCTCTGGGAAAAGAGAATGAATAATGGAGGCCTTTCCTTTGAGAGGGAAAAAGACAACAACAGAAGATGATTCATCTGTCAGGGCTTGATTAGATTTTAATTTGGACTTGAGTTTGATGTATTAATAGATCTCTTTAAAAAGTTATGCTGTTAAAAGCCTTGAATATAAAATCACGATTCCTAAGGAAATGCTCTTGTGAACTAAACGCATGGCTCAGAGCGAACAGCAATTTATGGAGATTTTTCATGGAGCTGTTTAAACAACAAATCCTGTTCATGCAAGTGGTACCTGGTGCAAATGAGCCTTTTGAATATAATGATAGAAGTAATAAATACATTTCCAAACCAAGCAATTATTTGAGATAACCTCGTTTTTTGACGTCTCAGCCTGAGGCTTTATTCTTCTCCTTTTTCCATTTCAGCTGAACTGCATCGTACACATTAGTCATTTCTTTTCTTGGTGTTCAGGTTGGCTAGAACCAAGTTAAACACCGAGACAATACTGATACACGAACACAGACCATGCAAATGACTTGATTTCACTGTAGATGAACTCTGGGGTAAACCAGGGTGAGGTGAGTTGCAGGATTTTAACACAATGTGGAGGTAAAAAACAGCTCTAGGTGAAGCAGAGTGCATTAAAATGGTGAAAGGCCTCACACCTAATTCGATTATCCCACTTATACCACGGTCACTCATCAGAATTGACAAATTAATGCAGTTGATCAGAATAGATCAGAATAGATACAAATAACACTTTATTCAGATCTATTCTGATGCTTGAAATCATACTGAGAGACAACGTTGTGCCATAAGATGACTTTTATTTGAACGTTTTAATAAAGAGAGAGAGATAAAATGTGTGTCTGTGGAGGGGAGATAAAGGTGTTTCCTTTCCATGGGAACTTCCTATGGGGAATTATAAAATATTAAAAGTTGGAACCTTACCAGGAATTTATGGGAATTTTGGAAAAAAAAATATATATATATATATATATATATTTGAAAGGGTTGAAAAGGGTTGAAAAATTCCAGACATTTTCAAGACTGGGAATTATCTGGGAATTAATGCTGCACAAAATAATGTCAAAAATGTTCATCTTGGTGAGTTTTAATGTAAATTACAGAAATATGTTTATATTTTACATTTCTTGCTTTGTGTGTAAACTACTGGCAACAAAATTTAACTAATAATTAAATCAGTCAAAAATGTATTTTTTTTTTTATCTGTAATAGTTTGCATGCATGTCAGCTTATGACCAAACATGTAAATAAAACCGTAGATATGAATTTTTTCCAAACGTACAATTAATTCCCGTAGATTCCCGTTAACTCCCATAAATTCCTGGTAGGTTTTTAACTCGAAATTTTCTGCCCTTTTCCAACACAGCTAGTCTTAGGCTGTGCTGCGTCTGTACAAATAATGACTTTTTGATGTTAACTTCTGTACCATTTTTGTTACTTTGTGACTTTCATTGGTTAACATTCATAGAATTTTTATTTATATTTACTTTTGTCAGATTAAAGTTTTTTCTGTGACCATTGGGAGTTTTTCTTTCATTGACCGAAGCGTACCATCAATTTTGTCCACGTGTATATTCCCATTTTTCAGTTTGTCAAATTGATCTTTTTCAAAATCACTATTTTCTCCAAATAAGTTATACACATGCAATAATCCCCCATTTAGCTTCCTCAGATCATTAGATAATGTCTTAACTCTCTGAACTTCCACCTTCCCTCCGGCCAACTACAATCCGGTATTCAACAGATCCTGGTACCATGGACAGAACGTTAAATGAATTGTCTGTATATTGGTAAAAAAACAAGTAATCGCATATAGTGTAGTATAACTTTGTAAAGATCACAATTAATTTATTCCTCTGCCCTGCCCTGCCCTGCCCTGCCCTGCCCTGGTGCATTGTGGCGCCTCAAAACGATTATCTAAGAAACATGAACTAGAAAAACAGGTTGACTTGTGGCTTTTGTATAAGGAAGGTTTATGCAAAAAAAATTGCTATGCTTATGTATTATTTTTAACATCACGATAACACTGCTGCTTTCTGTCCAGGCATGTTAAGAACATGTCACATGACTCCTGATTAGATAAACACATTTCAAACAGATACAGCAGTTTCAGTTACAGTGAAATGGAAATCAGGATCTTTGATCTACACTGGCAAATACTCCAGCATGGTGCTGATTACTGACTTGACAGTAAACTGAAAGAAGCTAAGCTGAGCATATTTAAAAGATGTTCTGCATGTCCTGAATGAAAGATGATGGGGAAAAAATGTTAAAAGTAAAAAAGTGAGTTGGAGTACACATAACTTCAATCATTCTCAAGTAAACACACACCAAAAATACAGTTACAACGATGTGCATCTCAGCTCGTACCTTCTTTATCGATGACTGATCTTACATGAGTACTGATCAGGGCATAATGCAAAAATAAGAGAATTTATTGCACTTGTACTCCCTTGGACAAGTCTCAAGAACTCGAATTGAGCCTCCTAGGTTTTAAGAGCGTCACGAATCCCAAGGAGTTGCTCAATAATGAGCCTGGGGAAGAGACTCCTGCTGTTCTCCATCTCATTCCATGGCCTACTGGGGCTTTTTAGGACACGGAGCGCTAATAGACTCAAACCCTCGACGGCAGAACAAAATGGAGCACAACAATAAAGGACAGAAGACAAAGTGTTTCAATTCATTTCAGAAAAAATAAATTCTATTTATCAAGAACATCAAAAAACCACATAAAGATGAACTGGCTGAACATGTCACAATGCCAGAACAGATTACAGCAGAACCTGATTTGAGTACACCAGGGTTTTAAGGTGTACGGTGTGGTGAGATCAAGTCCAGGTTTGTTCACACTACATTTCAGTTCATAATCATTTTCAAGGTGTATGAACAGATCCTTCAAAAAAAAAAAATGAAAGAAAAAAAAAAAAAAAAAAAGAAACACCACATCAAATACTAAGAAGGAAAAAAAAAGCTGAAGCTTGGGGACAATTTGAGGTTGGAAAGCTTCCAATCTGAACAACAACAACAAGCTTCTGATCTAAATTAAAAACCAGAAGATGTTTTGGTCTCTGTGTTTCTAAGCAGTTCCCTCAGGCTCCAATCACAGTATTTAGATAGATATGAGGCGCAGCCTACAAACTGCAGGTGGTTTGGAATTCATTCATCATAAAGTGACAGCCACTGGCACACTTTTAGTGCATCCTCTATCCAGGTCTGCTGTAAACCCTGCTGAAACACTACAATCTGAAAGACCAAACCCACAAAGAGTCTCCTCAATGGTCTAATTCTGTCTGTCTATAAGCAACACATGAAGCTTTATGTCCTGACCCAGATGGCTCACTCGCAGTCTTTAAAAATGTATTTGTTTCCATAGGGTCCACACGCAGCATGGCTTCAGCTCAGAGTAAGGGACACTTATGCAACTCACAAGCTTTATGAGATGCTGTGTGGGTCTGCGATAGGCTTGTCAAGCTCGCCGCTCGTGTTACAGTAAATCCAGCCTGTAAAGGCGAACAGGATGTTGGATTTATATTGGTGTAAAACTGAACAAAAAACAGTCACAAAACGGCTTTACAGAAATATTACTCATTCCAAATATCAGTTTTAAAAGCATAAACATATAATGAACGCTAAACACAAAAGTAAGTACACCGCTCACATTCCAGCACCCATTGCAGTAAATCTTCTCAAGGCACAATACCAAAGAAATGAAACTTAGATATATTTTAGTCAGTGTGCAGTTTGTGTAGCAGTACAGATTTACTGTCCTCTAAAAATAACTCAACATACAGCTATTATTGTCAAAAGAGCTGGCAAAAGTGAGTACACTCTAAGTGATCACAGCTGCACGTCGTGTAACCGTGTAAAGCCACACGTCCTATTCATCATGTTGATGTTTTTGTCTGCTTGACAGGACCGTACACATTTGTGTATCTTGTATTAAAGCAGTTAAAATTTGGTGCTTTGAATAAAATTCCCTCATACTGACCACTGGATGTTCAACATGGCACTTCATTGTAAAGACTGTCTGAGGATTTAAGAATTAGAATAGTTGTGCTCCACAAAGACGGTCTGGGCTATAAGAGGATCATGAGTGCTGCCAGCATTGCTTTAGATGTTGCAGAAGCGGCAGGTCCGCTTGTCAGACACTGCAATAAGTCCGTTTGCATGGCCATCGTCCCATTCTGAAGCTGGCTCACGAGAAAACAGTTTGCTGAAGTCAACCCAAGAGCATGAATTACTGGAACGAGGTCCTGTGTTCTGCTGAGACTAGGATCAATTTTTTATGGCTCAGATGGAGTCCAGCACGTGTGGTGACATCCTGGTGAGAAGCACCAAGAAAATGGTGTCTCTCCTACAGTCAGGTGGTGGTGGCAGCATTATGGTCTGGGGCCGCATGAGTGCTGCTGGTACTGGGGAACTGCGGTTCACTGATGGAAACATGGATTCCAAAATGTACTGTAACACTCTGAAGCAGAACATGTTCCCATCGATTTAGAAACTGGGCCGATCGTCAGTTTTCAAAATAATAACGCAAACACACCGCCAAGATGACCGACTTGCTGAGGAAGCGGAAGGTGAAGGAGTGGCCAGGTATGTCTCCAGACCTGGACCCTATTGAGCACCTGTGGGGCACCCTCAAGTGGAAGGTGAAGAAGCGCCATGTGTCTAACATCCAGCAGCTCCATGTTGTCATTGTGGAGGAGTGGAAGAGGATCCAGGCAACAACCGTGTCAAGCTCTGGTGAATTCTATGCCCAGGAGGATTAAAGCAGTGCTGAATAACAGTGCTGCTCACACTAAATATTGACACTTTGGACACTTAGGGTGTACTCACTTTTGTTGCCAGTTATTTAGACAATAATGACTATATATCGAGTTATTTTTAGAGGACAGTAAATCTGTACTGATATACAAACTGCACATTGACTACTGAAATATATCCAAGTTTTTTTCTATAGTATTGTCCCTTAAGAACATATAATAAAAAGGCTGCTGAAATGGAACTCTTGTAAATGAGAGCCTTAACTAAGGCCAATATGGTACTGATACCTATGGCTCCTTTCACAAACAGACATTTGTAGTGCAAAACTGCCTCTGCCATGTTAATCTGTATTCTATGTGACTCTTAGGACGCGCCTCGGCCTCCGTAGTGTTGCGATACGTCATATTCACGTAGCAGCGGTGGTGCTGAGAGAAAAGAAATCAATCTACATATCAAATATTGGTCACAGATTATTGGTCACTTTCTAAATAATAAAAGTGTTGCTCATCTACTCATAATTATATATAAATAAATAGCTTTTTACCCATGCACATCTGTTTAAAATGATGCGTCGACAATTAAAATCAATGCAACATTTTTTGCAGATGCACCAGTGGATCTCACCATCACTCTTGTCCTTGTATTGTTGCCCACTGTAGCCTCAGTTTGCTGTTCTTAGCTGAAATCAGTGAAACCTGATGTGATGTGCTATTCTCAAGGTTTAACAGGTGGAATGCTTTTCAGCGCACCATGTTGTTAAAGAGTGGCTTTCTAAGTTACGTCCTCTCCTCTGACTCGCCTCATCAACAAACATTTCCACCCGTGTTGAAGCGACTGTACTGAATGAATACGTAACGAACCCAATGAAGAGATTTTGATGATCAGGATATGCTGAGAGATTGTTCATCTCAGGCTGAAGTGAAGATGACAGTTATATAACAGCCTCCTGGCCTTATACTGTGTGTTGTCCTACATATAGCTTCCTGTAGGGGCTGATCACACATCAGCAGTTTGCAAGCGTGTGTGTGTGTGGGAGTGTATATACCTGCATGGAAGTGTGTTTATGTAAAAGAGTGCTCATGTACAAGAGTTTAGGCATGCAGTGTAGAACAGAGAAAGAAAACCTCGTCTGGCACAAGCGTCACGAGACACAGGACAGGCACAAGGGTTTATCTACAGTACAACGATAAATCAGTATTGACAAAGAAAACTCTCCTTTTCTTTGTCAATAAATAAGAACGAAATGTGGATACAGATTCCATTCTTAAAAAAAAAAAAAAGCAGACGCATCCTTCTGAGGATCCTCAACATTCCTCCTCATAATAATAAAAACAGCATCAAAAAGCAATACTGAAAAAAATCCACTCAAATTCAATTAGCAGAGCTCAGTGTGTGTGCTCCATCAAACCAAGGAGAGAAAGAGAGAAATAAAAAAAACAGGAGCGTTTCTTTTTATCTGCGTGTGCACGTGAATGTGCGCATCAAAATTAGCCTGCGCTCCGTCTGCGCCGCCACGTCTATTCATTCTGCACGGACACAACGCGCATCTGCCACACTTTATCTCCCGCAAACAAAACAGCAGCATAAAGAGACACAGAGAATGGAGAGAGAGAGAGAGAGAGGGGGAGATAGAAGGAGGGAGAGAGACTCACACATTGAAGAAGTGGTAGAAATGATGCTGCTGCTTCTTCTCTGAGCTCCATCTCGCATGCGTCTCGGTGGCGAGAGGCTCGATCTGAGCATGCCCAGAACACACTACTCGGGTTAATACACAGCCAGACGAGTGAGGTTACCAGCAATACCTCAGTCACCGACACACAGCTTCCTGCCCACACTGTTCAAACCGCGTCCCACCTCATCACACCATCCATCTTACAAATCTGTGACTGCTTATGATGTCCTGGTAAATATAATGATGCCCTGGTAAATATAATGATGCATGTGTGTCCTGCTTTGTTTGTTTTTTTAACCATCCTAAAGTAATGGACTTTGTGAAACTAACCAGGCCATTGGTTTGTACAAGAAACAGAGCGGAAAGATGGAAAGATGGACAGAATAACTACAGTAATGAAACAATAACAATAACATGTTGTAATAAAGTCCCGATCGAATGCATAGACTTCATCTGCTTCTTCATTTCGAAAACTTCAAGTCCTTTCTATTGGTTTTCAGGTATAAAATAGATTTGAGTGAGGTTTTCATTCCAGAGCAATTTCAAATGTTCTTTAAAGCAAATTAACAGGTTCACTGTCACATGACTCGTCAATCTGAAAGTCTCACCTGCAGAGGTCAATATTTGATACGGTTTTGGGTTTCTAAATAATGGAATGATTTATCCCATCTTGCAAAAAAAAGAAAAAAGAAAAAAAAAGTTCTTTAACATGCCATAAAAGATGTATAGAGGGTCTTTAGGGTCATCTGAGTGCTGCGTTGTAATTTTTCCCCCTTTTTGATATGCACTTTGTATTTTATTTGTTTTTGGAATCCTTACTCTTGTGTGTTTGACAAGTAATTAAATTCCAATCATTTACACGTACATATTTGTTATCATTTTTATTTTTATTATTAGTTGTTTTTGTTTTCTTTATTGTTTAAGTGGGGGCTTTAATTAAGCCCTTTTGGGTTTTCTGCCTCTTGTTTTTCTTTATTTTTTCTTTAATATATTTTATTCTTGTGTGGAAAAACATCACTATGACCTGTTTGTTTAATAATAAGCAACTTTATTGATTTTAACATTTTGTAATGTTATTTTTTGAGGACAAAAAACATTCTCTATATGAATTTTAAATGCTCTGTTCTGCCATTTCCATTTAAAAGTTTTCAAATCCAATTCCAGCAGCCACCATTTGTTCAACAATATGATTTCCTGTGGTATTAACAAGATAAAACATGCAGCTGTAAATGCTTTCCATTGGAATATAAAACAATATAACTAATTGTAATCATGCTGTGGCTATCAAGGGATGCGCATGTTCACCAAATACTCAAACGAGTCTGTGGCCTTTGATCCGTGTGTGGAATTACAAGCCAAAGCGGAGAAAAAAAAAATTTCCTTGCATCATTACACCACCTCCACCAGTCTGGACTGTTGAGTTCATTGTTGAGTTCATGGATTTGTGCCTTTGGTGCCCAAATAATCCAGATTAATTAGTCCAGGCCTACATTTCTTTTAGGTTTTATCTATTATGTGTTGGTGAGCCTGCAACAATTACAAGAAAATACATGGAGATCAGCAGTTTCTGATCCTAACAATTATTCCACAGTCACAGAGATCATTTTCCCATCTTCGTGGTTGTGGTGTACACTAACTGAAGCTGCTGCTGGATTTGATGCAATGCTGCAGTCACATGATTGGCTGATTAGATAACTGCATGAATGGTGTAAAGATGTTCTGAATAAAGGGAAAAAAAAACAAACAAAAAAAAAAAAACGAAGAACACAAAAGTTACAAAAACAACCGATGAACTGAGAGAAACAAAGAACGAAATATAAGAGAGTGTTCAGATAACCAAATCAAGGAATGAAAGAAAAAATACAGAACAAAAAAATGAAATAAAATGGATAATTGAAACCCTGCTTTCAAACGCAAAGCCAAACGAATGTATTACTATTTAAGTTGATTGTGAGAGATTGATGGATAAAGACAGGAAGTGAAAGTGGGCACTTTTCTAGCAAAAAGTCAGCATTTTTCTCTCTTATAATGGATTTTTATTGATGATTGGAGACACTGCTTCTTTCTTACAGGGAGAAAACAATCCAACCAGAAAAACAAGCCTCGGACATAAATGTTACTCTTCCACTAGGGTAAAGATGCACAAGAAAAACTAGATAGAGCTGAATTTATATTAGCTTCAGTGTACTCATTCTCTTAAAAAACTCCACATCCAGCAGGTTTCTGGCACTCATTCAGAAAAAGTACATTAAAACAATGTTTAGATTATTGTATTATTTGATATAAAAAATTGCATTTCATTCCAAGAAGCAACTTTGCATTGGACCATTACCTTTTTTATTTTTTTTACCACGTAGAAGAAACAGCATGATCATATGGTCTATGTCCAGTACAGGGGCATAAAAATACTTTATACAAGTGGCCCATGGTGGTCCTGGGTGCAGGTGTTTGAGACTCCTAAATATAAACCATGAAGTTTATCAACAAGGAGTCTTATTCCAGAAGATCTGGGTTTGATTTGACAATAAATGCATTAACTCAGGAGAATACAAACTCCTATTACTTTGTGACTTCGATTAAATATCAAACGTTTCAGAATTTCTGCATACATCAGCATTTATCTCATCTCAGAGGAGGAGTTGAAACATAAACCATTTTATGTCACTTAGCTATTTGATTGTGTCTAATGTTAACATGCATATACAATTCTAGCAAGAATACAGTTATAAATAAGAAATTATAAAACTGACAGTCATTGCTGAAGACAGAGAGAGAGAGAGAGAGAGAGAGAGAGAGAGAGAGAGAGAGAGAGAAAATTATGGACCACAACCATCAATGCCATCTCTACACTACCTCAGTCTAGTTGCCATGGCTACCATCTGTCTCTATTGCACACACAGACACACGCACATGCACATGCTGTTGGCAAAGGGCAGCACACTGTGACAAAAGAACACACACCCCTAGTGCCTCGCTGTTCTTCACTGACACAAGTGCCAAAGGGGAATCGGCATAAAACATGTCAGGGTGTCAAAACTGAGGGAGTCAAATCCTGAGGCTCAGAGAGTCGAATACTAAGGATGAGGAGTCGAATTCTAGGACTGAGGGAGTCGAGTCTTGAAGATGAGGAGTCCTGAAGCTGAGGGAGTCAATCTCTGAGACTGAGGAAGTCAAGAGTCAAGCTCTGAGGCAGAGGCAGTAGATTTCTGAGGCAGAGGGAGTCGAGCCCCGAGAGTAAGGGAGTCGATGTCCTGGGGTTGAGGGAATTGAGTCCCTAGACTGAGGGAGTCAAGTCCTGAGACTGAGGGAGTCGAGTCCCGAGGCTGAGAGAATCAATAGTTGAGCACTGAGGCTGATGACATCATGCCATCAGGCTGAGGGTGTCAAGTCATTAGGGTTGAGGGAGTCGAGAAACGAGCACTGAGGCTGCTAAAGTTGAGTCCTAACTCTGATGGATTAGAGTCCTGAGGAAGTTGAGCCAAGGGGCTGATGGAGACCAGTCGTAAGACTGAGGGAGTCGAGTCATGAGACTGAGGAAGACCAGTCATAAGACTGAGGGAGTCGAGTCATGAGGCCGAGGGAGACCAGTCGTTAGGCTAAGTGAGACCAGTAATGAGGCTGAGGAAGTCGAGTGAGGAGGTAAAGGGAGACCAGTCATAAAAATTATGGGAGCCAAGTCATGAGGCAGAGGAAGTCGAGCCTTAAGGCAGCCCTGAGGCAGAGGGAGTCGAGCCCCGAGGCTGAAAGCTGCTGTGGTTTACTTCACAATTTAAGGTTACAAAAGTGGCTGTTACACAGTCATGATTATTACTGTCCCGTACTCATTCACTGATCTCATCACATCAGGATTATCACCACATACAAAACACACGCATACAAAAAACACCTGTGACTGTATCTTCTTACGTGTACAGAGAGACGTTAGGAGGAAAAATAAAGCTTGGAAAGAAGTAGCAAACTGTTTCTGCTGAGTGTGGATTTTGTACCATATGCCTGCTTTTAGAACAAATTAGCAACGTAACCAAGAATGCAAAACAGCAAGGCAAGAACACAATGTCTGCAGCCTACATATAGTATATCCATAAAAAAAACTTACCTGTTCAGGTGTTCAAGCAGGACATGAAACAAAAAGAGAGATTATTTGGTTAGTACTGGAGATATTACATCCTTAAAGCTTCTCAGTGAGCACTGGTGTTTCCACTCGGCTCAAAAACCACTGAAAACAATTAGACAGTGGAAACACGTCGTGCAAAAACGCACCGTTTCCACGTCTCGGTGAGACATTTCACATGAGCGTTTCCATGGGAAGGTTCGATTTCGGTGCTCTAAAAGTCACGGCCTTTCACATTTAACTGGATCGTTAGAGTAGCTAGACAATTGAAATGCCAATAAGATGAGTGTAGCTAAATGTTAATAACTCAATCACAGATCACAGACTTATTTCTCCTTTCAGTAAACATGTGAGATAGAGAGTAAAGGAAACGGAACGTTTAGGAACGGCTAAGATCATTCAGATCGCCGTTATAAACACCTCAGTTCAGCTTGCGTTAGATTTTTGGGTGAGATGGAGGCTAAAAAAAAGAATTTTGAATGCTTCCATGTTAAACAACGGCACCCAAACACAATCAATTAATAAAACAACAAACCCCCACAAACTGCAGTACCTGAAAATGGACACTAGTTTAGCACTTTCCTGCTCGGGTCTTCTTCAGAAACTTAGTGTTGCTTTGCAGTGGTGGTTATGAAATCTTTCTTGTGCCTGATATTCTACATAAATATGAATGATCTCATCAGGTTCCCCTAAAGCACAACCTGCTCATCGTCTGCGTCGCATTTGATAGAAATTTACAGAATTTCAGTATTTTTTATTAAAAAAATTAACACAATAAAATAAGGTATCCTTAAGGTTTTTTTCAAAACCGTCTGCGCCGCAGGTTTGTACGTGAGAGCTTGAAAATGTGTTAATGATTTATATTCTTGTCATTTATAACCCTGTAAAATATTAAATGAATAAATAGATCTGCATGATTCACTCAGTGAGTAATACAGGTTTCTGGGGATTACCATAGAAATTAATTTCTGCTTTTTAATTAATTAATTTTTTTAGTGAGGGCACTGGAGCTTTACTATTCCAACACATACAAAGAGAAAAAAAAACAAAAAACCATCAGATTTAAATGAAATGTTTGGAGATGAAGGAACCAGTAGGGGGTCCAGCACAGCAGGTGGACTTCTATCTGAGTAAGAAAAAATAAAACAGGAAAACTCAGACCACACTATGGGAGTTGAACAAAGTGTCACTGAATTAAAGATGAGTAAGGAACTAGTTCCCCCTGCTGGACTCCAGGAGCCATCACACACATCAAACCCACTCACATGATCCAACCGAACACTGTGAAGGGTCGGAAATTTTTTAGCTAAAAGATAAAAAATCAATATTTCCCTAAATAAATTATTACTAACCAAGAAAAGAAGAACATTTTCCATTAAAAGCATTATCGCTGACCATCAGAACTGTAACAGTGTTAGCGGCTTGCGCCACTGGGAGTTAGTCTGAAGAGAATGACGGCCAAAAAGGAGTTCACAGCACACACTTTACTACAGCATACAATTTACTACAATTAAATTATCATTAGACTGTTTCAAATTGTTGAATATATGTATGTATATATTATACAGGCTTAAAATGACCCCTGTAAACCGTTCGGCAATGCAAGTTAATTCTACGCCATTCATACCTTCAACAGAATCACCGCCATGCATCCATACACCAATCAGCCATAACATTAAAACCACTGCCAAGTGACGAGCAGGCTGATGTTTGATATTAGTATTAACTAAAGCTTTTAAATTTGATAGATCTCAATGAGCATGTGTTCTGATTAAATTGAACAGTAAAAGTGGCCATAAGGTGTGTTAGGAATGTGTTTCTCCATAACTGGGGCCGATCCAATTTTCATCTCGATGCGTAGCCAACAACGCGACACAACCTATGAAGGAACTGCCCGATGCGATCCGAGTCACCCCCATTACGATGCAGTGCGATCCGATTTCAATACGATACGATGCAAAGGAACAAATATAATTTCTGCAATTCAATATGGCAGTTCGCTTTTATTTTTTTGGATCAGACCGACAGCAAATCATCAATTTACTTAAGTGCCTTCTGACTGCTAACGTATGAAAACATGCCTGTGTAGTGCAAAAAAGAAATGTAAAATAAACCAGATGTTCTTTTCCTGTTTGTCTGCAGGAAGACGCAGCTCTGCCTCTGCCATGTTAATCTGTATTCTATGTAACAGAGAGACAGTTTAGCGAGGAGAAATCGATCTACAAAGAAAATACAGGTCACGAATGATTGCTTAATGTTCTAAATAAGAAAAGTAGAGCGCATCAAATTTTTGCAAATATATTACAAATGATACATTGTGATACAAAAACCACATCTTTAACCATCCTTAATGTACTTTTTACCATCAGTAAGTGCGTCATCCTGATGGTAATAAATTCTGGAGTGGACACTGTGTATGACGAGCAAATGGCATCACAGGTTGGTATGTGCTCGGGCACACGCACAAACACACCACACACTGGCCTCTGTCCAGATGCAGGCTATGATTAGCCAGTAGTGTCAGGGTGGAGCAGGAAATGCTAATCATAACTACAATCAGTGTGTGTTCCTGGGGTCATACATGTCCAGACCGATGAAGTGCTGAACTCAAACAAAGCTCTTTATACAGATGTTCAAATGCGAGCACCATATCCACCAACGCCACAAAACTCCAATTAGCATCATGCAATCCTACGTAGTTCCTTCCTGTTTGCAGTTTGTTTTCGTTTATTTTCTTTGTATAGAAATGCGAGCAGGAATGTTTTGATGCAAACATGTTTAACAAACGAAGAAAAATAGATTTGAACGCGTTGCTCCTCCGCCTTGTCCTTCAAGGGACGTTTGTTTGCTCGGACACGTGATTTGCAGCAATGAATGAGCGCGGTATGAATTATCAAGTGAATCGTTCAGACGAGTGTATTGTGATTGCTTGGTGAAGGAACGAAGCAGAGGGAGGGATTTTTCCCCCCGCTTCTCTCCGTCTCCTCCGTGTCTCTTTATTTCTGTATGCAGACAGGATTACCATTATTAACAAGATTCAAAGTCAGAGCACATTTCAATTATGCTACACATTAGCATTTAACAGTCCGGGAGGCCTGGGAGAACAGCGTGTGGGCTGATTTCAGCAGCCCCCAAGGACCGAGGAACGGTGACATGAATAACAGAGCGCAACATGCTTCAAACTTTATCGACACAAATTTTGTTATAATTCGTCAATGCCAAAACAAATAGGTCACTGAGCAGAGATTCAACTCACTATTGGGGTCTGAACCAAGGGTCAGATCCTGCAAATCCATGGAATCAGAGCTGGTGTCCAAAATAATTTCCGGGTTTCCCCATTTTCCCCTCACTTCCAATATTAATGCATTCTAGGGCTTCCAGGAAAAAAAAAAAATCATGGACAACTAAATAAAGATTACATTTGTAGGGCAGGTCTCTGACTGTTAGCCATATAAAGAAGATCTGCATTAATCATTTAGGTGTGATGAGAACCAATGTGTAAAATGAGTCACCTGTCTTGTTCATCTCTACTCATAAAATATTGTCACTATGATTTAATCACATTAGCAATAATAGTTTTCTCCTTGTTACGGCTTAGTAAGTTGTTCATGTATGGCATTTGGTAGATGATCTTTTCCAAAGCAGCCTACAGTTTTCTCAATTAGATGCTGACCGAGAATTTTACCGATACAAACAGCAAGACTGGATCGTACTTGTTAACCGATAGATAAAAAAATATGGATACTGGTTAAAAAACAGTACTGAATCATGAAAATGTGTTAAATGAAATGAATATAAATATATTAATTACGGCTGAAATGTAACTCGAATACAAAAAAATTTGTTTAATAATTTGCCTCAATGCTTCGTTTAGTCCATTTAACTGAGCACTGTGTTTCCCCACGGACCATTATTACTGATGCACCACTCGATGTACACTGGAGCACCCTGGACAGGACACATAGAAGATGCTGCAGAATAAAAATTATTTTATTTTTTGTTTCCCTTTTGGATCAAAGGAGACCAAAAGCAAGGCACCAAAAAAATCGATAGCTACAGCCCTGATATAACTTATATTGATAAATGTTGAGGAAAATAAGACAGCATTCAATCTATAAAAAAAAGTAAATAAGTAAAAACAATTGCATCCAAAATGAATAAATCATTTCAAATAAACAGCACGTGGGGTCAGTGATTCGCCTCTAGAGGTCGCTTGCACCTCACAACCCGGAAAAACTATCGGAATGCTTTTTGCGTATAGCCGATAGTTTCAGCAATCACCTACCGGTGCAGATTAATTACCAAAACCAATGAATTGGTTGACCTCCTTAGAGGTCAATTATATAACAGTGATTGAGGGTTAAGGGGCCTTGTTCAGGGGCCCAGCAATGGCAGCTCAGTGGTGCTGGAATTAGAACTCAGGACCAGATTTCTCCTCAGATTAGAAATCCAACATCTCAACCACTGAGCGATCATTTCAATTATCTTCACAAGAAGAACTGAAATATCAAATTGAATTTTGTCCTGAGGAATTCCATATTATTGAAACTTTCACCGTGTTGAACTTTTCAGCTGAAGTGTTCCCTGTTGGAGGACAATAAACTGAACCTGAGGACTTAATCTCATCAGCCATGTGACTGCCATGATAAGTAGCTCTCCTTCCAGCTGCCTTAGCTGTGGAAACTTAAAGCAAACAAAGTTGCACATCTGAACAGCTCAGTGTGTGTGTGTGTGTGTGTGTGTGTGTGTGTGTGTGTGTAATATTTGCCATCCTATTCGCATTCCAGACACGGCAGCAACAACAATTCCCCTGAAACAGAACTTTATCCTCATTGGGCCACTGGAACACGGAGACCGATTTCAATACATGGCGTCAGTTGGTTATTAGACGAGTCATTAAAATGCAATGGGAGGTAAGAACAAGAAGCCAAGCAGATGCACAATAATGCCTTCTGCTTTGCAAAAAAAACGACAGAGACAGGAGCGGACGCGCTAATGCATTCCAGAAGTGTCTCATCTGCTCTGCGTCACGTTCCATCTCTCTCGCTCAGAGTAAATACGGTCTCTCGTTTAGAGCTCTGCACAACATCATTTGGAAATGTGGCTGGAGGTCATAACTTGTACAGTAAAACCTATTTTAATGTAAGAAGTGCTACTGTGTTCACTGTTCATTATGTGAGCAGCCATATTGATGTGATGTCAGAATGATTTCATTGCTTTCTAACAGGTTGGCATTTCCACATTAGTCTTTATACATACTACTCATACTTCATACTATTACATGCAAAATTTCGGTGGAAAAAACAGATCTGAATCTGAGAGAGAGAGAGAGAGAGAGAGAGAGAGAGAGAGAGAGAGAGAGAGAGAGACAGAGAGAATACCATAGTGCCAAAACTATCTAAACAACATGAAATGATTACAGCTATTATGTTTGTTACAGGCAGTTTAATAGGCATCTCCTTGTACAAACCAAATGTTTCTGGTTTCACTTCTAGAGCACGTCATATTACAGCCATGGCTGTTTATTCTACTGTAGACCTTCATGCTGTGTCTTGGTATTAATTATGCCTCTTGTAACTTAAGTTGTTTTAGTTTTTGTGCAAACTTCTGCTCAAACAGCCTTCAGCTACCAAAAAAAGCCTTATTTTTTTCTTTTTAATAGTGGTTACTTTACACAATGATTTTGCACAAAGTTTTATCCAATTATAAATAACAAAATGACTCACTGAAAGCGATCACACACATCGCTGCTCGATATTAGCCTTGGCTTTAACAGTTACCATCCCAACTTTAGCTAGCTGCTTTCCTGTAGTAATTAGACATGAAGCTTCTAGCAAGCTAAACTTTTTCATACGTTAATTCTTAGTCAGCAAAACAAGATGAATTTGAACACATTTGGCAATGATTTGAATCGGACGACTTGTCCGTCCTAATTGACTGCAACCACAACCATCGGCTTGAAATTCGATCCAATTCCATTCATTTTTATTTGTATAAAGCTTTTAACAATGGCCGCTGTCTCAAAGCAGCTTTGCAGAAATAAAGCGGTTACAAAGTTGTATAAAAGCATGCATCATTTTAATTTATTATTAATAAATTATTAATTTCATTGTAATTGTATTCATTAGTTTCTCCCTAATGAAAGAGAAAGTCGGCATGAGGAAAAAACCTTGAGAGGAGTCAAACAGACAGCCCATCCTCATCTGGGTTGCACAGAATGTCCATTCATCACAGTTCCATCATGGTTGAGATGTAACCGTTCACTGATATGATACGTAAAAACCAAAACAGGGTTGGATTTAACAGCATGCAATACAAATCAAGGTTCTGTATGAGTGACTCTGTTCTGCTTCTGACATCCAAATCAGAACACAACATTTTAGAAAACAAATTCTAGCTCCTGCTATGGTTCAGCCACCAGGAGATGCGACTAACATCTAAGAGACGCTTCTCACTCACGTGCCAGGTCTGTTCATGCGCCTGAAATTAGCCAGGGGTTGACTTTACCAGGATCTTCTCCCTATCTGCATACACAATTGCTCACATTTCTGCTGTGAGTCAGCATGGAGAAGCAGCGCTCTAAAGGGAACAGCAGCAATCAGAATAACAGACAAGATCGAGCAAACAGAAATGTGGCAAATAAATAACAAGTGACTATGACTTATTTTGAGTTTAGTTTCCGACCATAAGCATCTCCATGGTTTATGATCGGTAGCATTAACAATACTCACATAATGTATAATAAGGCCACGTACACGCTCATGCAACTATTTGTGTTTGTTTGAATAATCATTTAGGGACGTTATCTAGTTAGAAAACACCGTTCATGTCTGCACCAACTGGCAGCCAAGTTTTGTATGAAAATATCCTTCTTATTTATATAGCTGTGGATTTTATGCAGTTCTGGGAATTTTACTTACTCTCCCGAATCCATGTGGTTTAATACAAAATCTGATCGTACAGACGTTATATAAAGACCCCGGAGGTACAATGTCAAATATTTTCCACTAGATCTTCAACAAACCCGAGGATTAAGTAGCATGGTGCGTCTGTGTTATTGTAGCTTCCCAGTGTAATCTAACGCAAAATCAAAAAGAAAAGAAAAAATCCGCCCGAGTTTCCACACATCGTCAGGCTGGAGTCTGTCTGAATACCTTCAACCATGTCATGGATTTTTCAAAGGTTCTTTCTCCTCTGTTTGGAGAACATCTAATTTTTTAAGATAAGGTTCCAATTAGAACCAATTTATATCTGGAACAGCCAAAAATTTGATGGGTTGGATCATACTCGCCGATATCTAATTAATAAATCAATTAAATTTTTTAATGGATACTGATTAAAAAAACAAAAAACAAAAACATAACACTATGTAAAATAGTACCGAAGATTATTCCAAAAATAAAACTAATAAAAAAAGCAATGAATCATGAAATTGTGCTAAATGAAATAAATATCAATATATTCATTATATTAATAAATATTGAGGAAGAAAATGAACTGAAACAAAACTGCATTGAAAACAAAATGCAACCCTCCAAATAAATAAAAAAAAGTTACATTCAAAATGAATTTAAACAAAGGCACTTCAAATAAACATTGATTAAGTGATTCGCCTCTAGATGCTGCTCTCATGCTGTATAACGCAACCCGGAAAAACTATCGGTATGGATTTCTGCCGATGGCCGATAACTTCAGCAATCAGCAAAACTGATGAATCAGTCGACCTCTAGTAGATACAAAACATCTTGAACATAATGAGGAACTATTATGATTTTCTGAAGATAAGTTTCTAGTACTTGCAGGTGCTCTGAAGGAATCCTGAGAAATTCATATTTGTGGTCCTGCTTTGCGCCATCTCATTGGAGCACAATGCTCTTGTGCGTTATAGAGATGACCAGATATTCTCAGTCATCTTTGTCTGGGAAAGAGCAGAATTCATTAACCATTCTGACCATTAAAGCATGTTGCTATAGCAACAGAAAAGAACCACCATATGTAAATAGGGACATGATGTTCTTATTGTGAAATCTTGTGTTAGCTTTGTGCCAGATAGAAAAGGCCTGAGGGTCAGGCGAGTCTTTATAGTAATGCAAGTCTTGGGTAGTAACTCTGCACTGAATATGATTTTTACCTTATCTGAGGCAAGTCCAGCAGTTCCTTAAATAATCGTCCAGGTTCGTTTGTGAATTGTCTGCTGTTTTGGAAGAACGTCGGTCAGCCACACATTTCTGGGAATATTAAGCACTTTTCTCCTATTGGAGATAGCGGCTCTCATTGTGGTTTACTGGAGTCGCAGAAGCTTAAGTAATGCTTGTAATGTAGATCTTTCCAGACTGATTCCTGAAAACAAAGTTACATTGAATGCAGCATAGTGGGCTACTTGTTGCGACCTTTTAGCCTGCTTCACATTGTTGGCGAGGTTCACTTCAAGGGTCGTTTGGAATCAGGCTGGCAGAAACTCAAGTCAGGGAGTGTGAGGCGAAATGAACTCGTTTATCAAACGAATCTGATTAATAGATAAGGCATTAAGTTTTAACGTTTCAACAGCAATGTTTTTCTGGATTTACCAGGTTTTGTTGTTTGAAGGCCGCTGAACGACTACGAATAAATAAACTAAGCCTTGTGACATGGATTTTAATCTGCTTTTGTATCTGAGCCCTCAAACTTCCCCAAAACTCTGAATCAGACATTTTGAATTTGTGAGATTTAGATCAGTTTTGAATTCAGAAGAATGTTTCCTTGGAGCTAAAATGCAATTTGTGCTAGTAAATATAATGTGAACAGCACTAAGCAAGCATCATAGCTCCAAAGCCCTCCATTTGGTAGAGCGCCCATAGCCTGGGAGCACACGCTAACAAACAAGCCCCAACCCAGATAACACTTTACTCCAGGGAGAACACCACAGTAAACATGTACTGTAAAAAAAGCGGCTTGTGCAGCTCACACGCCACTTACTCGACTGATAGAGTAGTGAGGTTTGTGGTTGTATATCATTACATCACTGCCCTGGTGCCCTCCAGAAAATACACTGAGGCTGAAAGGGGAAAAGCCTTTGTGGGTTTGTGCCCTTTTGCTGTCCCTTAGACTGCTGCTGACCTCGACATAGTAAACAGGAAGATGAACGTAGGATGGAGATGAACGAGGACAACATGGACTCTTCGGAATCTGAGCAGGAGAACGAGCCAAAATACCAAGAGAACCCTTTAACCAGCAGAGGGTCTTTTTCAAAAGCGCAGCAGCTGGCCGGGGAAGTGGTTTTGGTGCTTGCAGAACTGCAAATTTAAATGTGATTTTCTTTTTTTAGTAATATGTTTATAGGTTTAAACAGACAAATAGACAAACTGTTTTCCTTTCCAGCAAACCTCAGTTGTTTTTTTACATCTCCTTTTTCCAGACGCTTTCAGTTTTCTTTATTGCGCATCTCTCTCTCTCGCACGCGCCCTCGTTGACACACAATGCAATTTCTTTTTCTACAGAGAACGACAAGTGACTGAGGGTCTTGTAACTGCTCCAGCGCTGAAGCACAAGGAGGTCATTTCCAACTCCCACGCAGGCCGTGTGAATAAGAGTTGATGGAGAAGCAATCATCCACTCCTACTGACACACTCCTTCAGACACACACACACTCTCCCAGTGACAAGCGTTTCTAAATATTTTCAATGTCCTAGGAAACTCTTGAGCTGGTTTTCATTTTGGTTAGTCGGGCAATTACCCACAATGCCGTTTGCTCGCTTTATCTTTACTTAAAGAGAGCGATGCAGTGGGAATTTAGGTCCTTTTATTTATCCAGCTGGTACCGTAAACCAACAATATCTCCCCGACCTACGCATCAGGACAAGAATTGCAAAGTAAAATTAGCAAATATGTAGAAAAAAATAAATAATGATGAATCCTCAGGCCACACAGACGTCGCATTATTCACAAAGTACAACCAGGAGCTGGAAAAATCCTGTACAACCACCATTAAGAAGCTCCTGCATCTCCATCTTCCTTCCACTCTGAAGTGAGCAGGTACTTTTGACCAGTCTTTTGGAAGATGCACAAGATGCACATTAGCGAGAACTGGTGAATCAATGTGAGGAACACAATCCCTACTGTACAGCATGAGGGTGGCAGCATGAGGGTGGCAGCATGTGGTACGGGGGTGGGAATGGGGTGGCGGGGTTTTGTATTCTTCGGGAAACGTACGTTTTTGGCCGCATTTGTATAGTGAGTAAGCAAATAATCACAACCCGAATGGGGAAAAAAAAGAATTTCAGAAGAATATTCTTGCATGACCTGTATGCTCAGATTCAAGCTTGGGCCTGATGATCACCTGATGCAGGCACAGGATGTCTCGCTTTCGTTCTCCTGCATTACACACACAGCACACGCAGATTTCATAAGGAATAAATCATCATATTCTCAGATCCGAGCACTAACACCAACACCTACAGGTTTTCATCCTACTGATGCACACACACCAGCCCAAAGGGACGAACCAATTCGGCATCTCCGTCACACACAAAACGTTAATAATTAAATTCACAGACTTCATTATGCCTAGTCTTTTTTAGTAATATTTTTTTATAAAAAATAACAACATCCACTCCAAGTGCATGTTATAAATCCTGGTGAGGACTGCCGTGGTCCCAATGCACTTGCCGAAGCATGTTCCTAATCACATGAATCAGGGGGAACAGGCAGGATTGTGAATCAGAGACAAACCGGTCCTGCTGGGGAGAGTGATGATGTTTCTGCATGTCGGTACAGCAAACAGAGGCCAAAACTCTTATTGAGCACAAGCCACAGAGTTCAACATCTATACAGTGGAATACAGTGACCGAAGTTAAAATGACCTGAACTTCGATTTAACGATGTACCAGCGCACTGGCTAGGATGAACAATCTAACCCCAATGAGAGTTAATGACCTGAGTTACTGAGCAACACAAAAACTGTGAGGAGGTTTTAGGACTGTAAATCATATCAACAGTGTGCTAGAATGGCTCAGGAGCGCAGGGCGACCGATTCATAGATTAATCGGCACCGACAGTCGATTGCTGGAACTATCGGCAAAAATCGATAGCGTTAGTTTTTCCAGGTTGCGCCTGCGCTGTCATTACACAGCACGAGAGCGGCCTCTATAAGGCCAATTGCCAATTTGACACAGGAGACTTCGAGCTATAAGTCATTCCTGTTATAGGAATATAGTTTATTGTGCGTAAACTGAAATTAACAGATTTAATTACAATTAACTTAATTTTTTAAATGTATTAGTAAATACCGATATTAACAAACAACAGTTTTATTGCATTTATTAGCTTCAGTTCATGATTCAGATGGAATCCTACTTTAATGCGTTACCATTTCACATTAATCCAAACAGTCATGATTAAAATAGCTTCCTAAAAGGCAAAAGCATTGAAATTACATTTATTTTTAGCTACCAACATAGCTATCGCTAAAATCCGACCTCGGATTATCTCTAATTGGCTTCTAAGAAAACTGAGCCACGTGCGAAAAGGAAAAAGAAAACGCGTGTTACGGATGCGTTTCTCCGTTCCGTTCTCTTTTTATAGCTTTTGTCTGCTACAACAGTAACGTATCCGTTTTCAAACGTGGTTTAATGTGGCTTTACTGTGTTCAAATGCTTGATTTCAATGTTTGTATATTGAATTTATGCAAATATAATTTCATTATTGCACAAAATTGTATTAATGATATTCACAACAGACATTGTCTCAAAGCAGCTTTACAGAATTTTAAGAGTTAAGGTGAACAATGTGTATTTATCCCTGATGAGCAGCCATGGCGAATTTGGCAAGGAAAATCTCCCTTAGATTTTATGAAGAAGAAACCTTGAGAGGAACCAGAGCCAAAAGGGGAACCCATCCTCATTTGGGTGACATCAAGAGGGTGATTATAGTCTTTAAACAATACAGAACACTGGAGAATGAGAACTAACATGAGTGTGAGATTATGAGTAATGTCCTTCCTACAATCTTATACAGTCATTTGAGATTATGGAACCAGGAGCCACTGAGCAACTCATAAAATAGCTCAACATTTGCGATCATCACAGATCCAACACCAGCTTCTCCATGCCTAGCATGAGTGAATTTGCTCAGAGGAGAAATCCCCCATGCACTCAACAAGTAGCCACTATAAGTTTTTATAATGTCTACATGAAAGATATCTGGCTTTTGCATTTTTAAAGTACACTTTTATACATAAATACCCTGAATTAGGGTTCTAGATATAATAATAATAATATAGAGATATAATAAGCAAACTTTAAAGCAAACTTTAACTTGACTCGTTTTTTTTGGAAACAGACTCACTAATCTTTACTTTTGATGAACTCCATGATAAAGCAGCAGAATTCAGAAGAAACCTTCTGTCGGATCATTTACACAGAAATGCGTCCAGTCTAATCGGGAGAAACTTCACTCAGTGAGAGAACAACCACACAGTCTTATATACTGTTTTTCACTCTGTAGCTCTATTAAAGTTTCCGTGTTTCCCGAGATGTTTAACACGTACAGCATAGATGCAAATTACACAGAATTTCATTATGTTAAACCCAATTGTCCTCGGTGTTTAGCAAAAACAATGAAATTGACCTTGTGGCTCCACACTCTGTCTGTGCATGTGTTCTCGAAGGCATGTAGCATACGAGAACATACAGAAGGAAAAAGTTCATATTATTTGGTAGAACTGAGGTACATATATATTGTCATAAATAACCGCTGGTGAGGTCGTGGTCCACACGGAAAACTGACTCTGATCAACACGAAGCGTTGTGGGGATTCTGGAGGTGTGCATGTCTCCTCATCTGTATGCTTCGTTATCACAGGCAATTATCTATAGCACAGTTTTGTATAAACACACACACACACACACACACAGCTGCCCCACAAAGCTCCATGCTTGCATCCAGATGTCAGACAGCTCTCTTTGGAGAAATAGATAAAAAATAGATAAGAGGAGGGACACAAGGACACAAAGTCGTGAGAACTTCCACTCTGTTATGGTTAGGCTGTGCTTTAAAAAAATAAAAAATAAAAAGCAGAAAAGCAGCCCGGAGAACATGACGCATAATGACACTACTTCTTCTGCCTTAATAGATCATCACAAACACGGGGATGGAAATGCATTTGTAGGTGGTGAGATGACAAAAATATGTCACAAATACGTGCTGCAACATGTACTACAATATCATTCCGCTCACAAGCTGTCGATTGTGTTACATTAAAAAAATAAAAAATAAAAAAATGAATGTCTACAAAACATTTTACGGTTAAGATAAAAAGGCAGAAATTTTGTGATGCACTCAAAAGATACCAACTACTGCATCATGGGGGGAAAAAAGTCACTAACAAGCAGAAAGTTGTTAATAAAAAAATAAAAATACAAACTTACAATACACAGCTAGCAAGCACGTCTGTACTCTTTTATAGATTGGAAGACTATTCATAATCAGTCAAACAGTAATCAGTAGAGGTCAAACGATAGATTTCACAGATACCGAGAGCTCGGTTGTATTGTACTTGCCGATAACCGATTAATTAACCAATAGTTTTTAAAATGGATACTGGATAACCAATAAACGAAACAAAAAAACAACACTCGATGTAAAACAGAACTGACAATTACCAAAAAAGATTTACAGTATTAAATCATGAAAATGTGCTAAATGTGCTAAATGTGCTAAATTAGACACAGTGATATGGAGACGGATTATCTGCTGTTGCGACCCCTAACGGGAGTAGACGATGAAGTAGCCGAAAGATTATGCAGAGTTTAAATTGGAACACTATAAACACAGTAATGTACCAGTGGAACAGCAGTGCCATTAATGTAAACAGAATGTTTCTTTAAAATCATTAAGGAGTGTAATGTGTTTGTATGTTGTTTTGACTCTGGTTTGCACAAGGCCAGTGCTCTCTTACTCTGTTGGTGTTAACTGAACAACTCTATGACCTTCATTAGATCCCACCCTAGTTTTAAGAGTGACCGATTGTGTATTGAGGAGAAAACTTGTTAGAAATACTTTTGCCTTTTATAGTGCATGGAAATGTTTGAGATCACTATGGATTATGTGCAATTTCTTTGTAAAAATCTGATGTAAATATTGTATTAATATCAGCATATGCACAGATATTTGTGTACTGGATACTTTCTGGGTTCTTTTTGGTCAACAGTATTTTGTAAATGTTTAGTTGCAATGAGTCTCGAATAAAGTAGAGCTGAAACGATTCCTCGTGTAACTCGAGTAATTCGAATACAAAAAAGCTTAGTTTACTCTATTTAACTACACACGGAGCATTGTGTTTCTCCACGGACCATTATTACTGACGCACCACCCCTAATCTCTGGAGCGCTCTGTGCAGGTAACACATAAGACGCTGCAGAATGAAAAACGGAAGAACAGGAAGAAGATTCGGGCCAGAAAAAATCATTTTTAACTAAAACCTAAAGAAAACACTAAAGTTACGGAAATTGATTTACCGTATTTTCCGGCATATAAGACTTTATACTTTTTGTATACTTTTTTTCACGTTTTGAACCCCGCGGCTTAAACAATGAAGCGCCTAATTTATGGATTTTTCTGGGTTTTTCCCGGTTTCACAAACTTCAAGAAAAAAACTGAACCCCATAACATTAGACCAATGAAAATTCAGGTGAACCAATAAAACTCTTTATATTAAATCAGATGCGCTCTCACTGAATCGGGCCGCACCACATCATAAATATGGAGGATGTTCCTCTGACGTTTGACCTGCCGCTCACTCGGACTGTCTACAGGAAATGCGAATCATTCGTCACGCTGAAAACAACTGGGCATGATAAAAACACACTTCACCTGTGTTCTGAGCTGCAGGGCATCGGGAGAAAAGCTTCACCGATGGTGATTTTTAAACGCACGAGGATGCCAAAAGATAAACTCTCGAGAGAAATAGTTGTGAAAGGAAGGAGGAAGACAGTGAACAATGACTTTCTTGGTAGGCTACTGTTTAGATACAAGCTGTGTAACAGACACTGTCTTTCCTTAAAGCCTGTGTAAAGTTCATTAGTTTGAATGTAGACAATGCGGCTTATAGACAGGTGCAGCTTATTTATATTCAAAATACAAATCTTTGTCAAATTCAGTGGGTGCGGCTTATATTTGGATGCGCTTAATAATCTGGAAATTACGGTATATATTTGTATCTGCAATTTGATATAATATGGCAATTCTTCTTCTTCTTCTTTCGGCTGCTCCCATTAGGGGTCGCCACAGCGGATCATCCGTCTCCACACCACCCTGTCCTCTACATCTGCCTCTTTTACACCAACTACCTGCATGTCTTCCCTCACCACATCCATGAACCTCCTTTTTGGCCTTCCTCTTTTCCTCCTACCTGGTGGCTCCATCCTCAGCATTCTTCTACCAATATAATTTATGTCCCTCCTCTGCACATGTCCAAACCATCTCAATCTCGCCTCCCTCACCTTGTCACCAAAACATCCTACATGCGCTGTCCCTCTAATAAACTCATTTCTAATCTTATCCATCCTCGTCACTCCCAACGAAAACCTCAACATCTTTAGCTCTGCTACCTCCAGCTCCACCTCCTGTCTTTTACTCAATGCCACTGTCTCTAAACCATACAACATCGCAGGTCTCACCACAGTCCTATAAACTTTCCCTTTCAATTTTGCAGATACCCTACTATCACAAATCACTCCTGTCACTCTTCTCCACCCACTCCACCCTGCCTGCACTCTTTTCTTCACTTCTCTAACACACTCTCCATTACTTTGCACTGTTGAACCCAGGTACCTGAATTCCTCCACCTTCTGAAGCTCTTCTCCTGCAACCGCACCACTCCACTGCCCTCCCTCTCATTCACACACATGTACTCTGTCTTACTCCTACTGAGTTTCATTCCCCTTCTCTCCAGTGCATATCTCCACCTCTCCAGGCTCTTCTCAACCTGCTCCCTACTCTCACAACAAATCACAATATCATCCGCAAACATCATAGTCCAGGGAGACTCCTGTCTGACCTCGTCCGTCAACCTGTCCATCACCACTGCAAACAGGAAAGGGCTCAGGGCCGATCCTTGATGCAGTCCAACCTTCACTCTAAACCAGTCTGTCGTACCTACTGCACACTTCACTGCCGTCACACTGTCCTCATACATGTCCTGCACCACCCTTACATACTTCTCCGACACACCTGACTTCCTCATACAGTACCACAACTCCTCTCTTGGCACCCTGTCGTCGCCTTCTCTAAATCCACAAATACACAATGCAATTCCTTCTGTCCTTCTCTATACTTCTCCATCAACATTCTCAAAGCAAATATGGCATCTGTGGTGCTCTTCCTCGGCATGAAACCATACTGTTGCTCACAGATGGTCACCTCTTCTCTCAGCCTGGCTTCCACTACTCTTTCCCATAACTTCATGGTGTGACTGATCAACTTAATACCCCTGTAGTTACTGCAGGTCTGCACATCTCCTTTATGCTTAAAGATCGGTACCAGCACACTCTTTCTCCATTCCTCAGGCATCTTCTCACCTTCCAAAATCCTGTTAAACAATCTGGTCAAAACCCCACTGCCATCTCTCCTAAACATCTCACGCTTCCACGGTATGTCATCTGGTCCAACCGACTTTCCACTCTTCATCCTCTTAATCGCTGCTCTCACTTCCTCCTTACTAATCTTATCTACATCCTGCTTCACCATCTCCACATCATCCAACCTTCTCTCTCTCTGATTTTCCTCATTCATCAGCTGCTCAAAATACTCCCTCCACCTTCTCAACACACTCTCCTCACTAGTCAACACATTTCCCTCTCCATCCTTTACTGCTCTAACTTGCAGTACATCCTTTCCAGCTCGGTCCCTCTGCCTGGCCAATCGGTACAAATCCTTTTCTCCTTCCTTAGTGTCCAACCTCTCATACAGCTCCTCATATGCCTTTTCCTTGGCTTTCGCCACATCCTCTTAACCTGCTGCCGCATCTCCTTGTACTCCTGCCTACTTTTCTCATCACTCTGTCTATCCCACTTCTGTTTTGCCAACCTCTTTCTCCTTATGCTCTCCTGCACTTCCTCATTCCACCACCACGTCTCCTTGTCTTCCTTTCTATTTCCAGATGTCACACCAAGTACTTTTCTAGCTGCCTCCCTCATCACTCCTGCAGTAGTTGCCCAATCATCCAACACCTCCTTAACACCACTGAGCCTCTCTCTGACCTCTTCCCTGAACCTCACACTACACTCTTCCTCCTTCAGTTTCCACCATCTTATTCTTCTTTCAGTCCTCACTCTCCTCCTCTTCATCCTCGCCTCCAAAACCATCCTACAGACCACCATCCTATGCTGTCTAGCTACACTGTCCCCTGCCAACACCTTACAGTCGCCAATCTCCTTCAGGTTGCATCTCCTGCATAGCACATAGTCCACCTGTGTGCACCTTCCTCCACTCTTATCGTCACCCTATGATCCTCCTTCTTTTTAAAATAAGTGTTCACCACTGCCATTTCCATCCTTTTAGCAAAATCTACCACCATCTGCCCTTCCACATTCCTCTCCTTAAAACCATACCTACCCATCACCTCCTCATCACCTCTGTTCCCTTCACCCACATGCCCATTAAAGTCCGCCCCAATCACTAACCGTTCTTTCCTAGGTACACCATCTACCACTTCATCTAATTCACTCCAGAATCTTTCCTTCTCCTCCATCTCACAGCCAACTTGTGGAGCATAGGCACTGATGACATTTATCATCATCCCTTCAACTTCCACCTTCACGATCATCACCCTATCAGAAACTCTCTTCACCTCCACTACACTCTTACTGTACTCTTCCTTCAGAATCACCCCTACACCATTTCTCTTTCCATCCACACCATGATAAAACAATTAAATGCACTAAATTGGTTTAGTTTTTCACAGATTGCAATTTCAGCAAAAAAAAATTAATTTCTTTCTAAAAAAGGAAATGTTTTAAGAGACCCGTCTTATTCTCGCTTGTATATTTAGTGTTGCTCTTGAATAAAGAAAAAGCACTTCTTATCAGATTACTCAATTAATCGAAGGAATAATTGTTACTCGATTACTAAAATAATGGATAGCCGCAGCGCTAAAATAGAGTTTTCTATAGAAAGAGACAGGATCTGGGTTCAGGGAGGCTCACAAGGGGCCCACAGCAACATTAACACAACTGCAGCAACTTCTGCCAAGATCTGTTTGCTCCCTACATGTGACAACAATTTCCCAGTACTCTGTTCATGTGTCTGTGCTACAGGGCAGGGTGGCAAGAAGGAACCTAATCAGCAAACAACACGCACACACAAATAGCATAACACAACAGTTGTATAGATCTGTTGGATTTTTCACACAATGGCTGTTAGCAGAGGTGTAAAGAAGACATGAAAATGATTAAAAGTATAGATACTTTACTGCAAAACTTAACACTCAAGTTGGTCCTCAACACCAAGACGCATGTTAGTAAAAAGACAAAAACAGTTGATTTGTGTGGTTTTATTTCTTGAAATACAAATCAGATTGCACACGCCCACACTGCATTAACCAGCATCAACACAACGGCCTCTTCAACATGCCGCAATGAAACCGAGATCAAACAAGTTGGACGAACAAACAAACAAAAAACGAGTAAAGAAATCTTTCAAAAACGGATCTTTATTTCACAAATCAATCACAATATCGGGTCACAAAACAGAAGAACCTTTAATATTCAACGGACAAACAAAATTAAAGTAAAAATCGCGAATAAATAATCCCTGAAAAATAAAGCTGCGGTGCAAAATTTAATTATTAATTAATTTGACTGTTAATTAAAATATAGGAGATATACTGAATCATAAATGTAGAAAAAGAGAGAAAACGTTTCTTATATCTTTGATACTCTGTGAAACTAGAAAGTAAAAAAAAAAAAAAAAAAAAACACACTGTAATTGAAGTACATTCACTTAAATACTTTACACCACTGGCTGTTTGTGGAATATGCAAAGGCGTGATTGGCACATCAAGAAGGCGGAAAAAATTTGTTTAACCACCGAAAAAAACACTGCAAATACCTTCAATAGTATACACACCCCAGACCAATGATCTCATGCTGCTGAATTCCAAAAGAAAATCGTGCATTGAAAAAATCTTCCTGTTCAATATTTCATTTTAAAGAACTGGAACTCGAAAATCATTTATCGAAAGCTGATGAAAAGTTAAAATATCCTGCTTGCATAAGTATTCAACCTTCACACACTAATTTGTCCGAGACAACTTTTGTTGCAATAACAGCTTTGTCTTTTAAGGTACATCTGTTCCAGCTTTGCATAGACTAACAAAGTGATTTTGGCAAATTCTTCTGGGCGGATTTGCTGCAGGTTGTTCAGGCTGGTTTGTTGACGCTCGTCGTCTTCAATGTTCAAACAGTGCCGCAGATTCTCGATTTGAGAATCGAGGATTGAGATCAGGACATTGACTGTGCCAATGTAGGACATGTATCTTTTTGTTCTTGAGCCACTTCAGTGCTTTGACCTTGTGCTTTGGATCTTTGTCCTGCTGAAAGCTGAATTTCCTCCCAACAGACGAAAGCAGGTTCTCTTGCAGGATTTCCTTATATTTTTCTCCATCGATTCTTCAATTCAATCAAGATTCCCAGCCCCTGCTGAGAAGAAGCTCCCACATAGTGGCAAAAAAGAACTATATTGGTCTCATCTGACCTCTAAACCTTGATTATCTTAGCTGGGACACTCATGCTGTACACTTTGCTTTGAGTAACGGCTTCTTTCTTGCCCCCCCTTCACACAGGCTTGCATTACCCACCGCTCTTGATATGGTTGACTGGTGCACCATTACACCACCAGCAGCAACTGAAATCTGTAGCTCCTTTAAAATGATTGTTGGCCTCTCTGTGGCTTCTCTCACAAGTCTCCTTAGTGCTGAATTCTGATGGACAGCCTTCACTAAGCAGTGCCTGGGTAGTGTGGTGCAGATTTCTTTCCCTGATTATTGATCCAACTGTGCTCACTGGGATATCCAAACCGTTAGATATTATTTTGTACCCTTTCGCTAATCTAAGCTTTTGTATTACTTTAGCTCCAACATCTGTGGAATTCTCTTTGGTCTACATTCTCCTTTAAATTTACAGCCTGAACATCACTCTTTCCACAATGGTGTTTTTGTGCAGAGAATACGATAGAAACTTTAACGAGACAAATGCAAATTAATGGTGTCTTTGCGAAGGCAATTTCTTTCATCTGTGCAAACAAGATATTTCACTTTTATTTTCATATCTAAATATACTTGAATTACATTGATTAAAATAAGTAATCAATTAAATTGGCACAAATTATATTGATTAAATAAAAGGAAACATTTGTTAGACCCATTTTGGGTAATACAGATGTGTATTAAAGTGTGTGTGTGTTTTACATTTATTATTACATTTTCTAAAGATATGTTCTACTTAACTGTTTTTATTTATTTTAGCAGACTTTAACACATGTCTTCATTCCTTCCATCCTTCATTCACTCACTCCCTCGATATGTGGAATTGTCAGGATTTTCTCCTTTTAAAAAAAGCTCTTAAAGCTGGACATAAAAACGCATAAAACATAAAACGCTCAGATTGTAACTATGTTCCACACACAGAAAAGCATTGCATTTGGTACAAATGTTACACTTTGGATCTCAAGGTGATGAGTTCAAATCCCAGCCACATCAACCTGCCACTCCTGGGCCCCTGAATAAGAGCATCTACTTAAATGTCATAAATGTAGATGTAATCTTTTCTTTTAAAAAAAACAAACAAACAAAAAAAAGGGGTGGATCCTGTGATATTCCTGATTTCCATCCCTGGTTTGAAATGACTAAATATAATTACCATTTTAATGAACTCTTTCTTCTGTTTCACAGCCTGAAATGTAATGTTTGGGTTTTAATAATGCCTATTTGAAATCTTTGATCAAGGTTAATCACATTAAAAAAAAAAATATTTTTTGATGAAATATAGAAATTTGTTACTGTATTTTCCGGACTATAAGCCGCTACTTTTTTCCCACACTTTGAACCCCGTGGCTTAAACACTGATGTGGCTAATTTATGGATTTTTCCTGGGTTTTTCCCGGTTTCACAAACTTCAAGCCAAAAAACTGAGCCCCATAAAATTAGATTAATGAATTTGGTGAACGGGTTCAGGTGAACCAATGAAACTCTTTATATTAAATCAGAGGCACTCCCACTGAATCGAGCCACACCACATCATAAATATGAATGATGTTCCTCTAACGTTTGACCTGCTGCTCACTTGGACTGGCTACAGGAAATGCGAATCATTCGTCACGCTGAAAACAACCGGGCATGAAAAAAACGCTCTTCACCTGTGTTCTGAGCTGCACGGCATCGGGAGAAAAGCTTCACCGATGGTGATTTTTAAACGCACGACGACACCAAAAGATAAACTCTCGAGAGAAATAGTTGTGAAAGGAAGAAGGAAGACAGTGAACAATGACTTTCTTGGTAGGCTACTGTTTAGATACAAGCCGTTGTAACGCGTTGAGTCTGGGTGAAGGGAGAGCTCGCTAACTCCATTTGCAACAGAAATCATATAAGCACATACAGGTTTCCAAAACTCGTGCTTTTTTTTATTATCCTTGGCAACAGCGTTAGGGGTTAGTCAAAGAAACTTTAAAATGAGCATCAGAAAATAATAAGGACATATTCCTCGGTCTTGCACACATGCAGTAATACCGGAAAAATGCGGCAGCAGGCTATTCCCAAAATGCCGCTCTGCTCTTAAAGAAGCCACAACATATTTCACCCGTTACACTGTGTAACAGACACTGTCTTTCGGTAAAGCCTGGGTAAAGTTTATTAGTTTTAATGTAGACACCTGTGGCTTATAGACAGGTGCGGCGTATTCATGTTCAAAATAAAAATCTTTGTAAAATTCAGTGGTTGCGGCTTATATTTGGGTACGCTTAATAGTCCGGAAATTACAGTAATTGGTCACAAACTTTATAGTGGAATTACACCGAACCAGCTCATAAGTGAAGCATGTTGGTGGTGGTGGTTGTGTCATGGCTTGGGCTTGCATAGGTGCTTTGTATAAGGCACTGTATATGAGCACAAAGTGGAGCTCATGAGGTTGTTAAGGGGGCATTCCTGGAGAAGCCTGTTCTCTCCCATTGCTCTCACACTCTAATCCTGGCAGTGACAACAAAGCTTTAGCAATCGAGCTGAAAGGGGTTTAAAGCCGCCGTGGAACAGAGCGGCCTCTCTAATGCCTCTGTTCGCCTCTTGAACCGAAAGCGTTCACAGCCGACTGCACAAACTGCAGAACAGCACTTTATCGAATCTTCACATGCTCCATGTTATAACCCAAAAGAGCAGTGAGCAGAATGGAAACAGCACAGTTTAGTATGCATTTGGACAGTGACTCAATTTATCAATTTGCCTTTTTATACAACCATAATAGAATAAAATCCAATAGACAGAAACGTGATAATCTTTTGCAAGCATGTGCAAAAAAACTAAATGACAAAGAGAACGTGCAATCTGTGAGTGAGTGATTAATATTAAAAGCATCAGTCGTTTTGAGTCCTGTGTACAGAAACTGAGTTTTTTTTTTTTTGCTCATCACTCAGAACAGACAGACACTGAAGAGCCGAATAGGAAGCCGGCGGCTGTTCCCAAAGACACAGGGTTTATTCTATGAGGAAACGCACCAACAACGGAGCCGCAAAAACTGGAATTAGAAGGAAATCTTACGAACACATTTGCATTTACAGCATGTATCTAGAACGACTTTGTTACCTCGGTTACACAGCTGAGCGATAAGGGCTTTGGCTCAAGAGCAGTTTGATGGTGCTGGGATTAGAACCTGTGACCTTCCGGTCAGAAGTCCAACATCTTATCCGCTGAGCTACTGTTTCCTTCACGCAGAAAAAAGGAGGCTAAAGAAGTGATGTGACGTGGTGTACTTTGGGAATTTTTTTTTTTTCCTCACAACAAAAAAGGTATAATGTTTTGAACTCTGCTTCATGATTTGTCCATATGAATTAACGCATGTTGATAGGATATGACTTGCTACAGTCAAAGGGCATTTTTTTTAAATCAGTGTTATGAGAGATGAGCTGAATATGGCATTGCAGGAGGAGGTCAGGAGGGTTAAAAGGTTGAGTAGGAAGGAAAAGATATTTGAATAGAAGCAAGAAGTGTAGAAAAAACAGGATTTATATCTCGTTCTGTGCCACAGAGATTCTTTATTTTGAGCGGCCCTGAGTTACTGTGGAAATCCACTGGGGGCGCTCATAACGTCCCACAGATCGGTGACACCGTTCAGCCATATGAGCTTTAAGAGTGCTAACGTTGAGAGGGTTAACGTTTTACTGCCTGAAGCTCAGCTACTTTCACAAAGCCAATAATTACGCACAGCCCATAAATCTTATTCAGTCGATGACAATTAAAAGTCAGCACTTACTGCTTAAATTATTATCCACCCACAAGCAACCACCCAACCCCCACTGCCTCCAGCACACACACACACACACACACAATTTGCAAGTCTCTTTTATTTTTTTTAAAAATCCAACACCTATTTTTGTATTTTATTCCCAATGATTTGTTCCTAGCTATTGTTTCACGCCTGATCCCACCAGCTGCGTCTCGATCTACAAACCAGCAGACTAAGCGCGGTTTAAACATGGGAGCAAGTCTACATTGTACACTGCAAAAAAAAGAAAAAAAAAAACAATATATACACACAGGGATTAGTGCTGGCCAATATGACTACGTAATGATGCTATCACGCTAACTTAGAAAAAAAATTGCATAGCACGTCTCCCATAAAGCAGAAAGGAGCACAAAGTGAAACATGGTGGTGGTTGCACCATGCTAGCTCTGAGCAACAGACACGTGATGAAGTGCATCACAGTTGACGTTGATTAAACTAGTGAGCTGAAGCCATTCAGGTCCTGTTCGGATCGGTCATGGGCAGGATAATCAGCTAGCGTTAGCACTGCCAGCCAGGGCACTGCAGTTTACAGAACGTACAATTTGCAGAAAGGAGCTGCCAGGAATGATGATGAGACAAAACAAAGATTGCTGCTGTAGAGGGAATTGGCAACAGATGTTAGCTTGTCAGTTCGCTCCGAATGGTGTCCATGTTGACACGTAGGGAATAGTGCAACAATAAACAATAAATTAAATTATAAAGATCCCATGCGAGCTGAAGGCATGACAGCAGCTTGTTCAGAAAAAGAAAGAATACTGTTTGGCACTGATGAGGTCATTTCCTCTGCTGGCTCCCGAACGTGTGTCAGTGCACAGACATACATCAATAAAAGCCTCGAGCGCTACGTTAACTAGACAGAGGAAAGAATTTAGAGGCACTCTTTACAGCCGAAGCATTTTGTACAGGCTCAATCCCCTGGGCTCAGGGAAACAACACGCAACAGCAAACCGTCAGCTGGACGGTATTCCGAGGTCACGATATCACAAAACTATACACTATAAAACGTCACTCGTTTCCACTACAGAGGTTACATCACAGCTTCCCAGAGTCATGATAAAGTCACAATGCACTCTTCTGTAAAACCTTTGAAAGATAGAAGTGATATTGTGCTCACAAAAGCTGAAGGTAAGTTGTATATTCTTTTATATAATTTTTATATTCCCTACCAAACAAATTTGACAATAAAGTCCCTTAATCTTGCTGACACGTTCAAATGCTTGAGTTCCCAATTATACATTTGGAATTTAAAAGGTCCTTAAAGGCCGGTCCATGCAAATATTGTCTGTGGCATGAAAAAGGTTGGGGACCGCTGCTCTAGGTAACATCGCAAAGGCTATGAAATAATGACCATAAGGAAGATCTGAATACATATTCATGGAAGAAAAAACATATTCAAAACATAAGTGAGTGATTTTAATGTGAAGTGTTTAGAAGACCTTGCTGGCCCTGATGAGCCACGGTGACCTACTAACCTCTGCAACACATTATGGATGCAAAGAGTTTAGTCAGAAACTTAGTTAGTTTTCTTAATTTAATACAATATAAAAAGTTTAATCAAACAATCATTACAATGTATATTTCAGCTTTTTAGAAGGTTTTTCACATCCTTTATAACCCAATTGGTATATCAGGGCTGCATGAGCATTGCAAGATCAGACAATGAAGTTTTTATTCTCATTACACTTTTCAAAGAATCGATACAGTAAGAGAGATGAGGGAGACCCGATGCCCTGCCTGAGGCCTGAGGGGGACGTCGCCTGTCTCACGCTGCTCCTCTACACACTCGTATTTGTGGTGAGCGCAGTTGATTACGGATCTGTTTAATGAGATAACATGAGCATTAAACGAGAGGAACCACACGGGAGGAAAGAGACCCAAACTGTGAAGGCAAACATGCTGAAATATCAGTAAGAGGCTGACGTGTGCCTCGCCACGGACTCAAGCCGAGATCCAGCTGCTAGCGTGCGGGGGTAAAAACTAATGAATCGAGAACATCGTGTGCACTTTTAACCACGATCCCTCAACAAAAAGATCAGTGTACGAGTCGAACAGACGTCTCGTTCACAAACCCGTGTAGAAGTATGTTGTAGATCCTAATCATGTACTAATCCACACTGGCGCTTTGAGGCAAAGCAGTTCCAAAAGAACATCAACTCTTCAAGACATTTCCCAGAGACGAGCTGCATGTCTGAGAGGAAAGAAGAGGCTGATAACGAGCCACATGAGCCACACTGACGCGCATGTCAGTCCAGTTCTCTTTTCTTTTCTGTTTTACAGTAATGTAAACTAAACTGAGGGAATTTTATCACTTAATAGAACTGAGGAATAAAAGCTCTTAGGAGTTGAAGGGGTTAAATCTAATCAGGGAGCCTACGTTATGATCTGCCCAGAGAGCAGTGATCATCCCTGACGCTTTAAACGATCACAGACGTGATTCACACACATCCTCTCCTGAGCTCCTTCCTCCCTGTACACACACACACACACACACACACACACACACACACACGCCTCATCCACACGCATGCTCACCTTATTCACACACACACACACACACTCGCCTCATACACACACACACAACAGCCTCATCCACACAAACACATACCTCATCCACACGCATGCTGACCTCATTCACACACACACACACACACGCCTCATCCACATACACACACACGCCTTATCCACACACACGAGCGCACACACACGCCTTATCCATCCACACACCCCACACACACACCTCATCCACATCCACGCACACACCTCATCCACATCCACACACACCTCATCCACACACACACACTCATCCACACACACACACCTCATCCACACACGCCTCATCCACATCTACACCCACACACACGCCTCATCCACATCCACACACACACACGCCTCATCCACATCCACACACACACACACACACACACACACACACACACACACGCCTCATCCACATCCACACACGCCTCATCCACATCCACACACACACACACACGCCTCATCCACATCCACACACACACACACACACACGCCTCATCCACACACACACCTAACCCACACACACACACCTCATCTTCACTCCACAATCACACTGCAGTAACACCTACTGTAAACTTTACTCTGTTTTATTCCTCTATTGTATCATTTTTCTCTCCAGTCCTAACTTTAGTTCTCCTGTTTTCCTGCCTGAGATTTCCCTCTTATTTAGTTCATGGTGCAAATGTCCGTGTAAACATCACAAAAATGCAGCTAATGATCCCTGAAATCCCTGCTAAACCCAACCTCGGTGGCATTTTGATGTAGGAAAGTTTCCTCTTCTAGTTTGCAGAATTTCTCAAGCTTTTTTTTTCCAGCAAGCACCAACACGCAACTGTACATTCATAGGTTCCCCGAGTCGAATGCCACTGTAATCAAAACGATCATGCACATGTAGCATAGACACGTGCACCCTCATGCACATATACAGCCCTGTCAGCTTTTATGATCGATTTCTCACTTGTACAAATAATGTGTAAAAAAATCTGAAAAATCATTGTGTAAGTCATGGCCTCAGTACAGGAGGATTACGCCACTGAGGAAACCTGTTCGGAAAACCGGTCAGGATCGCTCCTTTGTGTTGACACGGGCCTCTCGTCAGTCATTAAAAAAACACACACACAACCCTTTCACTCCCACCTCGGTCGAAAATCGTTAATCGTTAGCCAGATAATTCTCCTATGAGCTAAAATCATTCCCTATAAAAACGCTGAGCAGAAACGTTGTTGCTAATGCATGCTAACTTTTGTGTACATGGACAGGAACGCCTGTGATCGGTCTTGCCCATATTCACTAAAAAAAACAAAATGTCTAGATCTTCAAAAAAGAAAAAAGGAAAGCGTTTTGTCGTGTTATTAAAGGCATTATTAAGGCTGTGTAATAACTCCTCCTGTACTGAAGCCATGGCTTACACTGTTCTTTACAAGAAACGCTGTTCATCAAACATACCTCTCACCCCAACCATTCACCCTTCTCCCATCGAGCAGACACCAGCGGTGCCTCAGGTCCTCAGGTCCCGCACAACCAGACTGAAAAATACCTCCTTTCCTGTGAATGTTACTGCACTGAACAGCCGATCATATAATGTCAACAAACACACTGCTGCACTGTCACTTTTTATCTGTGCTGCACTGCTTCATCCACTTTGCCTCTTTGCACCACTGTATATTCCACCTATATTTATTCAGTATATACTCGATCATACAAACATTCACAGCTCAAATTAAACTCTTATGGTGGTCCCCAGTTGTGTAATTCATATATATTTTACTAAAATTAATTTAGGGGACCCCATAAGTGTATTTTTACTGGTCATCAGGGGGTCATAAAATGATTTTTCACAAACGGAAACTTTACAGATGGTCCCCGTGTTCCAAAGGTTCGACTTGCGATTTTTTAATCTTACAATAGCCAAAATTGTACAAAAATATTAAGCGTGGCAGGCGAACGCAGCAGCGTATACACCACCCTCCGCTCGCTCATCCACACGCCCACTGCCATATACATATTTACTGTACAGTTCAGACATCACCGTACTATAAATTGCTCCGTTTTGCTGAATTATTTACTGTAAATTTGTTACCAAATTACAGAATACGACCGCATACTGATCAGCGTTCTTTAAGACTCACCATATATTACGGTTACAATTGGGGCATCTGAGTGCATCTCCATCATTAGCGTAAACTAGCTGTGGATTAATGATATGAAAGATATGTGGCCTCTGGATAGTGTTCTCTTTGACTGGAGGCCACTCTGTGCAGCATGGGACGGTTTCTCATCAACACCTTGGGTGGTTCCATGAAATTCCGGAGTACCGGGAGCTTTGAGGATGGATTGGACTGTAGTTAATGTCAGCAGTCTGCTACATTGACTCAGGACTACTTTTCGCTTCTGATCATCATCACTGTACCCCGCAACATCATATATCTGCTACAAATGGACATTCGGTGCAACCCAGATGAGGATGGGTTCCCTCTTGAGTCTGGTCCCTCTCTAGGTTTCTTCCTTATGCCATCTCGGGGAGTTTTTTCTTGCCACAGTCGCCACCGGCTCGCTCATCAGGGAACAACTTACTTATAAAGGTATTTTTTTTTTTTATCACCACATTATCTGTGTAAAGCTTCTTTAAGACAATGTTCATTGTTAAAAGCGCTATACAAATAAAAATGAATTGAATTGATTTTGTAATAGAGGTCGAAGCCGAGCGGCGGTTTGACTAAAGGCTTGCGGCTTATTTGAAAGCAAGTTCAGCGTTTTCATGATATTAATTCTATACTTAAAAACTGAAGCGCGCACACAATACTGCACAATATCACGCAGAACCATTGGATATGGAAATTTGTTTTGCTGCTTAATTTTGCACACGTATAGAGAGTTCTTCTGATTATATCCAATCCTTTAAAACCCATGTTTCGGTCAATAATGTGCTTCTGCACGACTGTTTGTGTTCCAAATAGAGGGTGTCCTACTTTTTGTTGAGAAAAACAGAGGGAAGGATAATGTGCTGAGAGAAGGCACTGCTGAAAATGATAGCGGTGAACCCACCGAGCTTCTTTGAGGACCTTGGCGGAATGACTCAAGGCTGAATCTCCTGGATATCTCTAAGGTGTGTGGGCAAGAAATGTTCATAGTCCTAAAACTACTCGCGCTCTCTTCTGTCACTGACTTCAATACGACGAGACGGAGTCCTGCAATAGCTCCAACCTTCCTGACCTGATTAATCAAGCGCTCGGTGTCCTATTCGAGGACGGAGAGACACGACGGTTGTAAATGCCGCATTTGTTTTATCTAGGAAGTTGTAAACTGGAGCTTGGAATGATGCCGTTTCAACCCCCATGCCTTGAAACAACCAAAGCAGTGAGCAGGGTTTTAGATTTAGAAGAGCAAATGCCTCTCTGTTGATTAAAGTAAATACTTGTGTACACAGTAACTCATTTAAAAGTAAGACGTCCTACTGGGTTTACTGTCAAAGCAGCAGAATGATAAAAAGCATCAGAGGAATTAAAGTACACGATGCCGACAGTGGGCGTGTTGCATCCAAAAAAAAAACAACAATGATTTAATCAACCTAAAATAGTTCAGATTTTAATCAGAATGCCTTGCCAAGAATACTGCGGAATCGGTTTAGACGTTTTACTGTATACAATGATCTTGAACAAAGCATTTAAACATTAACCAGCATGTTGTACACTGGGGTTTTAGGCTTAAAACTTAAAAGTACGTAATTACTGCTTAACTGCTGGAATGGAGACCGTTATTAAAAGAAAAGGACTATGAACATTTGTGGATATGGGAAGAGCCTTACTGTGTTCCCGTGACAAATGTTGCAGTTATTACAGCCCATTTTCAACCTGATGAAGTAAGCAAATTTTGAGCCAGCAGCAAATTCAATATGCTGCCATGTTAGTTAGTGGTCTGTTTATACCCTAGACATGTACTGTATATGGCTTCTAACTAGAAAAACTATAATCATCATATAATTATTGAGTGCTTCTTTCCAGGTCCTGCAACTCACAAACACACACACACAAAATCACTTACCACTTGTGATAAAAACTTGCTCCTTTATATAGTTATCTAATCAGCCGATCATATCTCAGCATCAGAATGCTATTCAGCTATTCGGGTGCCACCTGATTAGATACAGTAACTGCATAAATGAGCAAGTGTACAGGTGTTCATAAAGAGTGTGTGCATAGTAAGTCCTCCAGGCAAATGAATGCTCAGCGTTCTGCATTCTGCGATGTTCTCCATGTTGAAAGTAACCACCATACAAACATAAATCTTCCTGGCAAGTTCCAATACGTAAAGAATAAAACACATTAAAAAGCATTACTGAAATCATCGGGCATCAGAGTTAACGTCAATGTGGTGAACGCGTTTCGTCCAGGACAAAGGTGTAAGCGACAGTTTCGCCTACAGTCACGTCTGAAAGTAATGGAATGGCCTTATTTTTCTTTTTCCTTCTGCTTCTGACTACGTTGTATATGGCAGCCCATAGAACTTTCCATGACAATTCCGAGATGAACACGTTTCTGTTTGAAAACGCGCATTCTTTTCATTTCAGCCTTCCGTCCACACCGAGACGGCGTTTTCAGTCAACGTAAACGTAGCTTTTTGAAAACACTCTCCAAAGTAGATCCTAAAGTAAAGGGACGCAAGCGTTTTTCAGACGTTTCAGTGTGATTGAGCAGCTTTTGGGAAACGATTGAAAATGAAAGTGTAGATCCGGAGCGTTTTCAGAATTTATCCAGATTATTGTAGCCTTTGATAAATTCAAAATATTTCTACAAATTTGTAATTTTATGTTTTTTTAAAAACCGAATAGGGCAATAGCATGGAAACACAAATATTTTTCGATACTCTGTGTTCTTTTTTCCATAATAATCCAGACCTGGAAATCACTCAAATCAAATTCCATACTTTTTTACACTTTTCCAAAATGTGTACCCTGGAAAATGCGACATATTTGTTTAATGCCTCTACATTTAAATATCACGAAATTCACATTTTATAACCTTTTTATCTCTGTAAAGCTGCTTTACAGATGGGACAATGCCCATGGGTAAAAGTGCTATACTAATATAACTGAACTTAATTGAAATTAAATACAACACCAGTCACCAGTCTGTAAAGCTACTTACAGTATCTTACAAAAGTAAATAAAAAGAGATTACAGAAGGGGAAGGTCCGCTTGTAACTGTTCAGACCGTACACCGAACACTGCAACAAGTCGGTTTGCATGGCCGTCGTCCCAGAAGGAAGCCTCATCTGAAACTCGCTCACAAGAAAACCCACAAACAGTTTGCTGTACACAACCTGCCCAAGAGCATGAATTACTGGAACTATGTCCTGTGGTCTGATGAGACTAAGATACATTTGTTTGATGGTGGCCAGTATGTGTGTTGACACCCTGGTGAGAAGCACCAAGAAAATGGTGTCTCTCCTACAGTCAAGCATGGTGGTGGCAGCATCATGGTCTGGGGCTGCATGACAGTTGCTGGTACTGTGACATTCTGAAGCAGAACTTGATGCCTTCTCTTTTGAAACTGGGCTGAAAGGCAGTTTTCCAACATAATTATGAACCCAAACACATCACCAATATGACAACTGCTTTGCTGAGGACGCTGAAGGTGATGGTAATGTTGTGAGCATCTGTGGGGCATCCTTAAGCGGAAGGTGGAGAAGCACTATGTCTCTAACTTCCAGCAGCTCTGTGATGTCATTGTGGAGGAGTGGAAAAGGATCCCAGCAACAACCTGTGCAGCTCTGCTGAATTCTATGCCCAGGAGGATTAAAGCAGTGCTGGATAACAATGGTAAAATATATCCAATTTCTATAGTATTGTCCCTTGAGAAGATCTACTACAATGGTTGCTTAAATGTGTATTTACTTTCGTGAAATACTGATCCACCCTCATTGGTCTAATCCCTGAAGGGGATCAGTCTGCCTACAGGTGGGAAGTCAACCATCTGATGGCCTTGTGGAGTCAGAACATCCTGCAGCTCAACGCAATCAAAATCGACCACTTCTACTTCCTGGGAACCATCATCTCTCAGGGCCTCATTGGAAGTTGAGGTTGGACTTGCAGTGACATCCAAAGAAGCTCATCCTACCAAAGAAAATTATGGTGCACTTCTACACCTTCATCATTGAATCCATACTTACTTCCTCAATCATTATCTGATATACTGCTGGCACTATAGACAAAAGCAGACTGCACTGAGCCTCCACTCTGCCGAGAAGGTGATTGGCTGCAATCTTCCACCTCTGCAGGACATTTACACCTCAAGGACCCTGAAGCCCTGAATCCAACTAGGATAGTGGTTGACCCCTCTCACCCTGGACACAGACTTTTTAAATCACTTCTCTCTGGCAGGAGGCTGCGGACCATCAGGACCAAAACCTCACGCCACAAAAAACTTTTCATCTGCAACAAACCTCATCAAAAACACCAAGAACCCACCATCATCGCCAAACCGCTTTCATAAACAATAACGTTGGAATCATGTAAATCCCACAGTGTCATATGTGCTACATTAACACAATTAACAACGACTGGTATATAGTGCAACTATGTACCTTGGACTTATTTGGGAAAAATGATAATTGAACTGCTTTATTGACCTCACTTTCGATACATTGCACAAACTGTATAGTTATTGTCTTTTCCTTTCTTTATTTTATTTTCCTAGTGTTTTTAATAGTGTTTGATATTGTATAGCACCTGCACATTATGACTCCTTGTGCATGCAACCCGTGATATTTGGCAATAAAATTATTCTTATTAGATGAAATTCTGATTTCTAGACCCAAAAATATTCAGTGTACAGTGGACCCCCCGGAACCTGGGGTTACGCTCTAAGACAAGTTGCTAAAATCAGCAAATTTTGGTACCTTGGTGAATTCGTCTACACTTTGTGTCAATTTGTTATGAAATTTGTTCGAGAATACAGTTTAAAATGTTATTCCTTACGTTCCTGAACGTTCGGTCCTGCTGCGGATTCCAGCTAATTTTAAGATACTGTAATTATGTTATTCTGACTGCCAGAAGAGCAAGTGCCAAGCCGAAGGGAACTAGTTTTTGGTAAAAAGCATGAAAGCATGTGCGCTAATCCAAGAAGACAGTTAAATTTTTTTTTTTTTAAATAGACCTACTGTAGGTAGCAGTGTTACTTTGTAAATATACCAAAAAGTCATTCACTACCATGTTCGGAAACATGGTATCATTACTGAAACTCAGTTTTGGCCAGTTTCACACCTGGGCCTTTAGTGGTGTCCTGCCTGAATCAATTCGCCTCTTAATTCAATCATTATGATGCCACAACTAAAAAAAAAATAAAAAAAATAAACAACCAACCAATACATTTGCAGCATTTTCAGACACTCTCATCAGAGCGACTTACAATGATCACATTCATACAAATGAGCAGATACGGGGTTAAGGGCCTTGCTCAAGGGCCCAGAAGTGGCAACTTGGTGTGGTTGGGATTTGAACTCACGAACTTTGGAGCCGAAGTCGAATGCCTTAACCACTAAGCTACAACCTCCCACATTATACGGAAACACAGTATAACGGAGCGTTGCATCATTACTAAACAAAGATTCAACACGTCTCCTTTCACTGTAGCCACAGCTGCACTGCCTGCCTACATCATCTCTTGCAGAAGCATCAATATGACCTCAGGTTTCATGCACTTTTGTGGGATGTGAAATTTTGTGTTGTTGTGCAGATTCCATCGGACTGACCTCGCAATGTCTAGCTTTTCTTGAAAAGACCGTATTGTAAATGGCCTTTTAAGTGTATCTGCGACCAAGTAAATGAATTCTTCTCTGTCAGCCATTGTGTTATGAATGTAAAAAAAAAAAAAACAGCTAATAAATCCACACAAATATATTTGAGCTTGTGCAGTTTGCGTTCTCCGACTAGCGCGCTTTCTGACTGTCCAGTAGAACGTGAAAATGCTGAGGTTACTGTACGCCTGCTAGATGGCCCCAATGTTGCCAACTCGAAATCTGATTGGTTAAAGCAACAGCTTCAAGCAGCATATAGTGTGTATATGTTGCAGATTCTGCAGACCTCACGGCAGATTCCTATGACCCCGGCACAACACGTGTTGCGATGGCTGATTGGGTAGAAACACCAACGTAAACCGACACTCTTCGAAGCGGCAACGCTATGAAACTAAGAGAAAAGACTATTGAGACTATTTTAATTCATATTTATGGACAAAAAAATTCTAAATGTAAAAATAAGTCAGTGATTCTGATAGTTTAAGAAGGCAGAGGCCTTGTAGGCCCTGCCGACCCGCCACTGCTAAATCCTCTGCTAACAATGATCAACATCTCCTCTGTGTACCTGAATTAAGCGAGTAATCCAGCAAATCTCTGCAAAGCTATTTACCTTCATATGCATTTAATCGCCGTACTCTGCACGCTTCATTAACACCTTTCTGCCAAAGCGACAATCCATCAGCGGCAGCTTTTCATGCTCAGCCACTCCGGGTCCAAAATCAATTCAGTGTTCTAAATTCTGTTCATCACAGAAAATGAGAATGTCCACGCAACTCGCGGCTGAGCATCAGCACAACCTACACACCGGGTTCTGGCATCATATAGATTTCTTAGGTTTTATTTTTTTCTAGGACTTGTCATGTCAGGGAAAACCTTTCTAAAGAACCACATTCTTTAATCCTACTGGAATGAGAATATAACGACATATGTGCAGTTTGTATATTTCACAATGAATGTACTGAGAGCTTTCGTTCTGAGCTGCATAATCCTATTATAAACAGGGTGGCATGCAAACAATATACTTCCTACTAAAGGCAGCTACCCGAGACACAAGAAAACCAAATCTGCCAAATCTATATGCCTCTCAGTGCAGATCATCCCACCATATATTCAGCAGCTATTAATCCTCACCCTGGCTGCTGAATTCAGAATCTGCAAAAGACTAAAATGTTAAAATCGACAGAAGTCAGTGACTATGGAAAGTCTGGCCAGCGCATGGGAGGAGCCGAGGAAAAGCTGCAGTTAGCGTCTCCTGCAGTGGCAACAGGGTTCCAGACAGGATTCAGCGGGGATTACTGGAAGTGCAGACTACATGGAAAGTGTATTTGGAGCCAAAGATCAGCAGGATAATACTAGACACAAAAAATCGTGTCCAAGTAGAGTCCGACCGCATCAGCTGTTTGTAATGGAGGGCTCGAAGACTATGCGCGTGGACTTGTTTTGGTTTTCAAATGTGGCTGAGACAGACATTTACATTTGGTGGCTAAAATGCATCTAGGAACGCGTCCTGAAGCATGCTGAGACTGTATATAAATAATTCTGCTTTGAGTGAGCCTTTAAAAAAATAATAAAATTGTAAAAAATGCAGGAAAATAAATTAATTCAGGATGAAAACTGTAATTCAGCATGACAATGATTTCGTTTATTAGATTTATGCGCGATTGAAAATGAAACAGTCACTTATTATTCTGAGACACAGGGATGTGTGTAAACATGCTCCTGAGGTACCAGCGACCAGTGTTCCTGTCCCTTTCCTTTCCTCGGAGCTGCCTGGCTGGCTGGGGATGGTTTCGCATCGACGACCTGGGAGCTGTAAGATTACGGAGCAACTCAGGAACTTTGAGGATGGATTTGGACTTTAATTAATATCAACAGTCTGCGACGATGGCTCAGGACCACAGGCTCCATTTAAGCACCCGTCACCGTACACCTCAACAACTATGGAACTGTAATAAACGGACATTCGGTGCCACCCAGATGAGAATGGGTTTCCTTTTGAGTCTGGTTCCTCTTAAGGTTTCTTTCTCATGCCGTCTCAGGGAGTTTTTCCACACCACAGTCGCCACTGTCTCACTCATTAGGAATAAATTTACAATTACAAGGAACAAACTTATATATTCTTTTATTTCCTCTTTAAGTAAAGCTGCTTTGGGACAATGCCTATTGTTAGAAGCGCTATAAAAGTGTTTGGGTTTCCCAAAAAGCATATTTTAGTACAGTAATGCATTTCCTTTAACACTTGTTTAGTAAATAATAATAATAAAAAATCTTTTTTAGATTTGTTTTTATTATTGTTTGTTTCATTATTATTCCTGAAAAATGACCCAGAAATCCTTAAAATCTCTTTCAAGAATATAAAGTAATATGCCTTTCATTTATGAGGGTTAGGAAGTTTTTGCATGGTGCAGATTATTTCAGAAGTAAAAAAAAAAAAAAAAAAAGTTTTGAAAAATCACTGAATTCTGTCGGATTTGGATGCTGCCAACCGCCCAGTGTGAAAACCACCTGAGACTACAAGAGTCCTGAAGTCTATAAGGCATCTATAACTGCTTCTGTTTACACATGCAACTATGTGTAGAATATATGATCAGATAGTTACGTATCCAGGGCCCAGCAGTGGCAGCTTGGTGGTGCAAGGATTTGAACCTGTGACCTTCCGATCCAGAGTCTGGATATTATATATTTATATACAAGTGTGTATGTGTTTCTTTGGGTCTTCAGCAGGCTTCATCTTAAATGCTTTGTTTTTTGAGTTGGACCCTTTCACATGTAAAGCACACAGATTTAGAAGCCAAACGAGCGATATAAATAAATATTCGATGTTGCTGCTGGTGATGCAGCCTGACCTTTTCATATTTCACATTCAGTAAGATCGAACCTGATATGTGATTCACTGCAGCTGCACCAGGCCACAGGGAGAGCCAGTGCTGGGTTAGAGGACATGAATACTAATTCACCGATCTGATATTTATTCACAATGAATGTATAAAGTCACACAAATGCAGAAGGGATTGGCAGGAAAAGGAACGGCAAGAGGCAAGTATGACAAAAACAGATGAGCTCGATTCAGCTAGATGCGGTCTAGAAAAAGCAGCGGAACAGCGCTGACCAATCACAAACTGAAGGGCAAAAAGAGGGTTGACTGACTGCAAATAATATACCACACAGACTGAAAAAGCCAGACTTGAACAATTTTATAGCATTATCTCAGTCTCATAATGACCAGAGCAAATCTTTTCCTGATCAAAGTTTCTTTTAAAAACATTATTCATTATTTAATAGTCCAAAAACCAAAACTTATAAAAGAAAAGGATTTAGGAAATTAATCTATATATAGGAAATATAAAGGATATAGGAAATTAATCTAATGTTGAATATTTTTTACAGAATATTTTATTCTATATTTTTTCATTCAATTTAATTATTGGCTTAGGACTTCAACAGTCATGAACAGTTTTGCATTTTTTTTTTGCAGTTTTGCGTTCATTTTGAACAAGTCTTTAATGTGACTCAGAAGAACGAATAGTCTTAAAGAGCGATTTGTTCATTTTCTACTGGACGTTTGAGCAAAGCATCGGAAATCTCGATAGTTTGGAACAGGAAACAGAACTAAACAGTTTACCTCTCGACTCTTCTGGTCCAAGTCGTCGTCATGCAGTGCATGACACAGGAAACAGAATTAAATGGTTCATCATATGCGTCCTTTGGTCCGAGTCGTGTGACTTCCACAGACACTTTGCAGTTACATATACTGTATACAAATATCAATTATTGGAACTATAGTTAAAGTTAGTGTATGTAGATGTTTTGGGGAATCTGCTGGTTGTAGATGTAACATCTCGTTATATTTCTGATCAAAGGAACAAAATTAACTCAAATAGATTTGTTCATTTTAATGAAAAAGATACAAAGAACCGAGTCACTAAAATGATCCGATCTGAACTGAATTATCACCTAATTTTTATTTGTAAAGTACTGTAGTAAAAGAAATTTCAAAGTCAAAATCATCATGCTAGCTCCTCTTACTGATATAAACCGACCACTACTGAGTAAAATCTGATACATTTCAGTCTGAAATACACTGATTTATATAGTTTAAAATTAACAAGCTAAAAATTGGGGCAGAAGTTCAGTTGAGAGCATGTGAGTATGGGGAATGGAGTGGGCTTCCCAGGGCCAGAGGTTGCCAGGGGTGGCCAGGACCACCCATGGACATAATCACGGCCACTCCACTGGACACCCCGCTCACAATTGCATTTTTTAAAAGACATAAATAATTTTGATCTAGGAGAACCTCAATCATGTCTACGTGATAATGTCTGGGATAAAGTCTCTTGATGCTCAGCGGTTATCACTGATGGGCAACGTGAGTTTCCAAAAATAGCATGGTATTCCAGCATTCTTAAAAGTTTGAGACCAGGAGTGCAGAGCACTTTTAAAAAGTATTTTGAGGTTGAATGGGTATGGGTTTGTTTGCATAATGATTTTTTCTGTTCCACCCTACAGTAACTGCCGGCCCCTGCTGGGCCACCCCGAAAAAAATACCCGTCTCCGCCACTGGGGCGTCCATGTGAAATCAGTTAATGTCAGTGTTCAAAACAGATCACCAGCACAGATTTACATGCTAATTGGCTCATCTCTCTTTTTATTTTTTGCATATTTTTTAGTAATAAAATGTGCTCGTGTACTCCATATTAGAGCCTGAAGTCATTGTTATCTAATACAGCCAGAAGTTTCCATACATCTTGCAGAATATGCAATACAACTAATTTACTATTACCAACCTGTTGAAAAGCTCACACTTCTCTGGCTCTTAATGTATTACGTTGCCTTCTTGGGATACTGTCCCTCATTTGTCCCAGGTAATAAAAAATGGATTTCAAAAGTACATAGCAGAGTAGGAACGAGGTAAAACATGCAAAAGATGCTGGAAAACTGAATAATGTAAAGTTCAAGAAAATGCTTTTAAAATCATCAGGCAGTTTCGCTGTTTAGTACAAACAAGGGACTCGTGAAAAACGTGGTTCATTTGTGTAAATTCAGTATTGAGTCTTGTGGGCTATATGTAAACAGTAGCTATGTCAAACAGCATAAGGGCAGTACTACATACAAATGTTGTAAAAGTGTAAAACCGAGAGAGTCGTTACGTCAGTATGTCCGCAATAATGCTACATGATTGCAAGATAAAAAGTAAAAGAAATGTTGCCAGGTCAGAGATATTCTGTGCTTTCGCTATGCTTTCTGTGAATTTGATATACATTTGAAATCCACAGTGTAGAGTGACACGAGTAGTGATGCATCTCCATAACTAATCCGCAGCTCGATGCACAGCCAACGATACGATACATTAAAGATACAAATAAAGCAGCTACAGATACGATAAGATTCACCGCTAGTACGATGCAGTGTGATCTGTTTTTGATTCAACACAATGAGATTCAACACAATACTATGCAATAGAAAAAATATGAAGCTATGCAACTCAATATTGTACTGATAGTTTACTTTTATTTCTCTGGTTCAGACAGACAGCAAATCATAAATGTACTCAAGTGCCTTCTAACGTGTGTCTCCTTCCACAAACACGGCAAAAAAAAGTGCAAAAAAAAAAAGGGAAAAAGAACTAAACAAAACCAGTCGTTCTTGCCTGTTGTGTCTGCAGGAAGTTGCAGCTCTGCCTCTGCCATGTTAATCTGTATTCTATGTGACTCGGGTCGCAGCTCAGCCGCCGTAGTGCTGTGATATGTCATATTCACGTGGCAGCGATGGCGATGAGAGAAAAAGTTCAGGAAGGAGAAGAATAACAATCTACGTATAAAATGGTATGAAATAGTGGTCACTTTCTAAATAAAATTAAAGCTCATCTACTAATAATTATATATTAATAAATCGTTTTTTTACCGATGCGAATGTTACAATTGCTACTACAAAGTAAATATCGAGGGGAGTTTGAATGTCTGTTAACTTATTGTTTTGATTGAGCTTCATGTCAGTCATTACAGAGACAGGTCTCGCTGTTCACCTGGCCTGTGCAAACACTTAAAATAAATAAATAAATAAATAAAAAACACTTCATACAAAACACTAAACAGTAGTGAGAGTCATTTATGGTGGTTATTTTTTTAACGTGGCCATAATGTGAAAATACAGATGCGTGGCAATGAAATACGTGTTTAGTGGGTGAAGGTGTGGTGCATAAATCTCCGGCGGATGATGGAAAAAAAAATACAAAATCAGGATGTTTAACATTAACAAATACAGTAACAGAGGGCTTTTGGTAAAACTGTTAATAGAGAAGCCTGGCAGTGTGAAATTAAAACACCACTGCCTTTTACTTGCACAGAGGAAGCTATTCAGGAAAACTGCAGGGAGGGTTATAAGTGGAAGAAAAGGCAGAGGGGGAGGGAGAGAGCGAGCTGCGGTGAGTCCTGGCAATAGGTCACAACTTTGTGAATCACACACACACACACACACACACACACACACACACACACACACACACACACAGCACAGACTCCCCGCACATTTCTCTCGCACAATAACCGACCCAGCGAGTTAACATATTGGGCTTCGCTTTCACGCCGAGCAAACCGACCAGTGGCATAAAGTACGGGTCGAGCTGCATGTAGCGCAACGGAACCACGTGAAATGTGCAACAAAATGCACAATCGTCAAAAATACATTTTCTGAGACCCTTTTGGAACGTTCACAGAAAAGGTTTCTGGTTTCAGTCCTTTGAAACTGTCATGGAGCTTCACAAAATGTATTTCTCTGCAAAAGAACGGATGTCAGACAGAGAGAGAAAGTAAATGGCGTTAAAGGAACGCTATTTATCCCAGATTTTCGTCTTGGATGTTTCACAACATTACATCTTGCTACAAACCATCAGTACGTGTGACAGGATTCATTGATGAATTAAACATTTGTAATATTGGCAGATGATTGTGGTATGAGTGGAATAACGCACTCTGGACAGGGTGTGTAAAAGGAACTATAATTCATCAACTATATCGGGGTTTTTGTCAATAGCCGATTCTAGCAATCAACTACCGGAGCCGATTAATCTGTTGACCTCCAGTCTAGTTACACCTTCATAATTTCAGCTACACAGCAATGAATTTTTCCCCACATTTCCTCATACCTTGGATGACGGATCATTTTTTGGGCTCTTGAAATCGTGTTTTATGCAAAGATGTATTGTCTAAAAAGCTTTTCACTCGCACCAGAAATGACAATGCCATACATCAAATCTCAGAAGACGTGCATCATAGCAGCATTCCGATCTGATGTTATTCCTAAAGACTGGTCATGTGACCGCACAGCAGTCCCCAAGCGGATACCTACTCAAAAGGGCGACGGTGTGGAAATAACTCAATACTTACACTGACCTCCTCAGTGAAGCCACCTATAAATCAGCTGCATTGTACAGAGAGATCCGACAGTCCGGCGTCAGCAGAACACACTCCTCTGAGCTCTCGCACGCAGGCGGGAGGAATGAATGAATCGGCACTCAGTCATCTCTCATGCTGGTTATTGAGCTATTTAGTGAACAGCAATTATCATAACAAAACAGTAAATAACAATAGGAGAAGTGGATAACCTCCGGGGAAATGCTACTACTTATCTTTAAGCAGCGCTCATCCAGAGTTCACACCTGATTTCAGTCACTTTATGCAAATGAGGCTTTATTCAGTAAAGCTCGGTGCACGTGTGTATCGAATACAAGCCTTTTTTACGTGCGGAACACAGTTCAATTCTGAGTTGCCTCGCGAATGTATTAAGTGACGGACCGAAAGTTGAGCCACTTGAGCGAAAAGTCACTTTTTTTTTTTTGTTTTTTTTATTAAACTTAAAACCATACACAACAATGCCAGATGTATAAAATAAATAAATAAATAAATAAATAAATAAATAAATAAATAAATAAATAAAGTTAGCGCAGTGTCACTGTGGCTACACACGCCGTACAGGAAATGCTAAATCACCACCACTTCCTGCCATTGCAAAGCTAGCGATATAAATTATTTTGCATTTGCTTCAAGAATTTCACAAAAAAAAAGAAAATCCTTTTTTTGCATATTGAGGAAGTGAATGAATGAAGGATGGAAGAAAGACATTTGTTAAAGAATGCTGAAAATAAGTAGAACAGTTAAGTAAAACATCTGCAGAAAATTTAATATCAAATGTAACACACACTGACACACTAATATACACATCTGTATTAACCAAATTGGTAATACAGATGTGGACTATTTGATTAAATGTTTCCATTTATTTTTTGCCAATTTTAATCAATTACTCAACTGAATCAATATAAAGGGTATTTAATTCACTTGATTAATTTTTTTTATAGATATTATTTAACCAAGCAGGCATTTTATTTCAAATTGTTTTAAAAATGTAAACTGTTAATCTTTACAAATGTTAATAATAATAAACTATTAAATATAAAAATATAAATAGACAAGAACTTTTATGTTTTGCATGCGGGCGCCCTGTAGCTTACAATCCATGCTACTTGAAGCTGCTGGTTCAACCAATCAGATTGCGAGCCACACTAAAACCATCCAGCAGGGGCACAATAACGTCTGCGTTTTCATGTCCTTTGATTGGATGGTCAGAAAGTGCACTAGTCAGAGCTCGCAACCCGCATCTGCAAGCAAACCGCGCAAGCAAAAATATATTTATGTGGATTTTGTTTTTTTTTCCATTCCACAATGATTGACAGAGAAGATTCAATGAATAAGGTTTGGTCAAGAAAACCTGAATGTTATGAGGAAAGATCAGCCGAAACAGTTCAACAATTCAGGTATGCAATAGAAACAAAATCTCAGGTTGTACAGCACAATACAGATCTCATGTGTGACATACTGGAAATACCAGGAGCGTTCAAGTCAAACCAGGACTGTTGAGTGTATGAAATACAAAACCAAATTTCAAGTTTAATTTAAACTGCAGTTATTTATCGACATACTGCCCTGATACATTTATACACATATCCTAGCATTTAACTCAATGCCTACTAAGATTCACCATTGAATGATTTGATAGTATAGTTTAATAGTTTAATAGTTCAGCCTGAACCCTCCTAAAACGTCATCAGGGAACAACCACGACAGGGACGTACGGCCATCTTTCACACTTTCACACCTTTCAAATGTCTGTAGATATCCACCTTTTACACCTTCATTCCCCAGAAACTTTTCATCTCCACACGCTGTTACATGCACACACTAACACTGTTGTCAGCCATCTTGATTAACAGTAATAAGACACACTGGCCACTTACTACTGCGTGTTATACCACCATGCTAGCATCTATTTTTATCTCTATGATATAAAAATAAACGCCCCTAATATATATAAAGAATAGTAAAGCTGCTGTAAGACAATGTCTATTGTGAAAAGCACTATAGAAATAAACTTGAACTTAAAAGTGTTTGTGTGTGTGTGTGTGTGTGTGTGTGTGTGTGTGTGTGTGTGTGTGTGTGTGTGTGTATATACACTAAATTTATTATGGGGGGAAAAAATGCAAAAGCTTGCTTTTTGTTAATGCAGTTTATTATTAATATTTGTAAACATCAACAGTTTACATTTTAAAAACTATTTTGAATCAAATGCCTGCTTGATTCAATTATATATAAAATATTATTTTATACAATTTTATACAAATAAAATAAAATAAATCTAATTAATGCAATACAAAAAAGTTGTATTATATTGATTAAATTGAGATATCAAGTAAATTGGCACAAATTAAATAGATTAAATAAAATAAAAGGAAAAATTCAATAGTTTACATTTGTTAGACCCCATTTGGGTAATACAGATGTGTATGTAAGTGAGAGTGTGTGTTTGTGTGTGTGTGTGTGTGTGTGTGTGTGTGTGTGTGTGTGTGTGTGTGTGTGCGCGTGTGTCTCTAATTTTCTATAAAGATATGATCTGCTAAATTCAGCAAACATAACACAGGATTTTCTTCTTTAAAAAAAAATTCTTGAAGCTGGACTTAAAACACTAAAGAATCCATTGCACTCACCACTTCCTGGTTTGCAGTTGGAGAATAAACTAATTTTTGGTCCATCACTTAATAAATTTCTTAGGGAACTTGGATTTCAACTACGTTCTGCATGTAAAAAGAATTGCATTTGGTACACGTGTACAGAACCGTAATCCTTGTACCGAAAATCTTCTGAACGAATATGTGTACCGTTACACCCCCATCAAATATACACCAAATTATGTAACAAAAGTCTTAAGAGTTATAAATGAAATATGAAAGTATATACTATAAATACAGTGATTTTGAATAGTATGATGTTCTGCTAGTTATGGAAATCTCAGCATTGTGCTTTAAAAACTGCTCCACATACACACAGTGTAGTCAGTGAAAGAGAGATGAACACATGCTGCTACACCTGAGCCACACTGATTTATGTAAGTTGTACATGAGTACAGCTAAAGAGCTTCATTTCCCAACAAAAACTTGTTCACATTCGATTATCTGTTGGGAGTTGATGCGCAGTTTCGTGTGTTGTTTAATGAATACACTGCTGGTTCGCTGTAAAACTGATAAATAGCTTGTGTTCTGATGGGTTTTAATTAAACTGAAATCCAGACCACAATAAAAAAAAGACAAGACAATTCTAAAGAATAAGTCGTTTCACTACTAGTTTCTTATTCAAAATATTATTGACCAAGAAAGTCATTCGCTTTAATAATCAATATTATATCCCACGCTGTTTGGTGCACTTGTTTTTAATCACTGATGCCGACACATAAATGATCCCCAATGCAAATATAATCTTGTGTAATCTCGAGCAGAGAGTAGATGTGAACAGAGCAGGCTGAGACTCAAGCTGACCAAATTAGAACCAATATTAGAGTGAAGGTGACAAAACTGCTCAAAAGTTAGAGGTGAGGATGGTTTTTACAAGTTAGGATTGAAAATTCTGGTTATGGATGGAAAAGAAAATATAAACCTGTTTTTATTATTATTATTATACACCATTTGACCTCTTAACATCTGGAAAACCCAACAAGACTCGGCATAAACCGCATTTAAATACACTTCTCTAATTTCAATTTGGCAAATATCAAGACTGCGCACACACACACACACACACACACACACACACACACACACACACACACACACACACACACACACACACACACACACACACAGCTAGATTCCTGGCACTACTTTTACCCTTTTGACTCTTTGCCCAGTGGTTTGGTTAAAAACGAATGATCAGCATTTTTAACTAGCATTAAAGAGGACTTCTACAACAACTGTCACACTTAAAACTTTTATTAATAATCCTGTCATTTTCCATCTTTGGAGGAAAGAACGTTATTATTTTCCTTCTTAGAAATCACAACCTTCAGCTAAAGAGTAGCACTTGCATATTTTACTTATTCAAGCCTGATCTGAAGGTCACCTGACATGGCTATCCAAGGAGCAAAACACATCAGATTTCCAATTCTGTAATGACTTAAAAGATGTGTGTGTGTATATTATATATATATATATATATATATATATATATATATATATATATATATATATATATATATATATATATATAATTATTTGAATAAATGTACTTTGTTATTGTACTTAAGTATTTTTTTTTTTGCCTACTTTCTATTTTCACTGCATATCAAAGCTATAATCAACTTCTACTCTCTACTCATCTACACTTATAATTCAGTATATGTACTTTTTACTCCACTATATTTTAATTGACGTTACCAATTGCACTGCTGTGACTTTATTCTGCTGAAGAGGCGATATCTATCTACAGGGCATTGAAGGTTCTAGATGTGATTAGTCTTTGTGTGCCAAATGAAGCTACTCCACCTGAAGGCGAATCAGCAAGTTGTCAAATTCCATACTGTCATTTCTTTTGTTAATTGAAAAACCTTTTAAAAAATTGCTTTACAATTCTTTGTTTTTTGACCGACAGCTTGAGGCTATTGTGTTGATGTTGTTGGTTGATGTGATTTAGAGATTTCCAGTTTTCAACAAGTCAACAGGCTTTTCACTAACGTGTGTCTTGGTATTGAGGACTAGCGCAGCTTTAGTCTACGTTTAATACGAGTCAAATGCTCGAATACTGTTCAGATCAGATACTCTAATGCTTTTAATCAAGTCATATTAGAATTGGTGACTTTAGCAGTAAGGTGTCTAAACTTTTACTCAAGTATGACTTTCAGATCCCCTTTACACCTCTGATACACATACAGTATATACACAATATTGAACAGTTGATTCTTCACAACACTTCTCTGGTCTACACAAGTGATCCCAGAATCAATGATCTGCCCGACTTTGATTCTCTCTTGTCGTGTTCTTCCCTAACCCTGATCTATATTATAATATTGGTCTCTGGTTTCAGACCATTACAGTGTAATGCAAAATGTCATCTTTGTTTGCTAATGATATTATGGTCTCACAATAGTTTCACAAAAGGAATATGAGATTAGATTTGGGAGATTTAGTCATTAATAATTTTTTTTTTTACTTGTATGATTATTGATGTTGCTGCTTTATATTTCCCATTTATTTCACTTTCTTAATTGAATGCTAATGTGACTGTCTCACTTTATGGCTCTGTTGGTGCAAAATCCACTGCTGTTAAACAAAGTCATAGTTTGTCAAAGTAGTCATGCGTGCACACGTTTATGGATATAATCAAATAAAAAAAAACTTAAGGCAACTGCTTTGCTCCTCACTACTATCCAAGTAGGCAGATATTCCAGTCAACCATAAATCTTAACACTCTGCTTTCAGCTCTGTACCACCACATTGACTCATTACTGTGCCTTTAGACTTAACCACTTCCTGTCAGGTGGTGGCCACATAAGGCCTGAATCATTTGTAGAAGTGCAATTGCTTTTTCGACCTCAGCACAACAGCCAATGGAGATAAATCAACCAAATCAACCAAGACACCCCAACACACACACACACACACACACACACTCTGAGCATTACCTCATTAGCAAACATGTGAATTAAAAATAACAGCACTGAAGCCCTCATGGCTCAGCATGCTCATGTATGGTGGTTAAGTTTAAGTCATTTCATTTTGGATCTAATCCAAAAATGTGGAAATTGTGACTAAAGGTCACAATTTCAAATACCAGCAACCCCCAAGATGCCACGCCTGGGCCCCTGAGCAAGGCCCTTCAAATCATAGCTGTTTATCTGTATGAATGAGATAAAAAGAAAAAAAATGTAAGTCGCTCTGAATAAGGGCACCTGCCAAATGGGGTAAATGTAAATGTATTGTGGTCCTTTAGGGGTAGTTTATGAGACCTGAAGGCATTTTACATTCCAAAATGTTAATTGTACTGAAATTTAACTGGCAGAAAAAAAGTAATTCATTTAAAAAAAAAAAAAAAAAAAAAAAAAAAAAGACATTTATGTCTATTATATATATCCCAAAAAAATTTAATGATTTAAAGTTAAAAGTAAAACAGCAATAATAACGAATACTATCACAAAACCTAGGATATCTAAGAAACAAATAGCTGGACCATTTATTACACAATCAATATCATTATTAATTACAGTAATTATTATTGACACCATCCTTACTGATATCAGTCACAAAGATACCAGCCACGCTTTTCCCCTCAAAACCATGGCATTCTGATGCACCTGGTGAAGCCCCTCTGTCATTCCTTACTCCAGGTAATCACGGGTCACATCTACACTTCCATCGAGCTCTACATCATCACTTCCTATGACCAGAGAGGCGAGATCAACAGACCAACAGACCAACAGCGACAGAAAGAATCACATATGAGCTCCTGCTGCAGAGCAGCTGCTGTGAAGACAATCTCTGAATCACAATACTGTTCCTAGGTGACATTGAAAAGGCAGATCCTCAGACTGCAGCACAATGAATATGCATCCGCAGTGTGTTTTTCAGGCCATTTGCACAAGATTCATAGAAAGAGATGGCTTTTGGGTTATAACAGCATATTAGAAATGAGGGTGCGAAGCAGACAAACAGCATGTGTGAAAACACAGCAATGTCTTGAGTGACCAAGATACAGAAATCCACTTGTTAATACGTTTTTTTTTTCCCAAGCTGAAGTAATGAATAGCCCCATATCACTCTCAATCTCTGGCTGTCTGCCATATAGGGCTGCTGTAATTGAAGGGACTCTGCAGTGCACACAGTCACCGGTCAAAGGCCACAGGCAGGAACTGGGCTTTTATGCTGAGCTAAGACGTGCCTTGTCATTTCTCTTGTTGGGTTTTCGAGTCAGTTGTAGATCAGCATAAAGCCTTATTCTATTTGTTATAGACGGAAATGTTTGTAGAGGAAGCAACAGTCAGCTCGGTGGATTCTGTGCTTTGTGGTTCGCATTCACAGATAATCCACGTCGCAAAACAGGAAGAAAGTGCAGTCAAGAGAATGCGAAATGCACAGCCCTGAGAGTCTTCGCTATTGATGTCGATCTGAGATCGCCAGGGAATACACGACGCGACGCGGCTCTTTCGTGTAAAAGAGACGGCGATACACGGCGCCAACAGACTAGAGGTCTCTTATCTCATGAAATAGCGAGGGAGGGAGAGACACGGGCTAGGACTCCCCTTGCCCGAGCGGGAAAAGTACATTAAAGTGATTGCTGTTGTCCAACTCCAATCGTTCCATTGAAGCATTTAGTACTGGCAGGGGGGAGCGTTGGGAGAGAAACACAAATCACACTCATCATTACTGACTCCAACACACAGGAAAAGGAAGTAAGAGCCAATTAAACGGACTCCCCTATGCTAGCTTTAGTTTCAACTAAATAAACAGAAGTGGTGGAAATGGAAATGGTCACCAATTTAACATCAATCCAAAAATTCCTCGAAAGTAGGATATACATATTAGAATATATATATAAAAAAATCATTCGTGCTCGAATGTAAGAAATAAACAAAGACCAGGCATGCTACAGGAAAATAATCAACGACAAGGTGGCTCAATTCATTTCATTTTTCTGTGTATAGCGCTTTTAACAATGAACATTGTCTCGAAGCAGCTTTTTTGGTGTGATGCATGAAACATGAACGCAGCCGATTAACATTTTTTTGCATCGATTTGCATGTTTTTGAACCGGTGTTTGGTTTCTATTATAACTATACACTACATACACTATAGCGGCTCTAAACCAGCATTTCTCCTGAAAAGACTTTTCCAGACCTAGAGAAAACCGCACAGCGTAAATTCTCCCAATACTACAGGTCTGCATTCTCATTATAAATGTAAATTAGCTACACAGTGATTCGTCATTTCAAAATGTAGGCTCTATTAGTTCATTTTCAAAAGATGATAACGAAGGATTTGCCACCAGGAAGCTATTGATTCTTAAAAGCTTTGGTCAGTGACTGTCGAAGTAAGAATTTCGGAAAAAGAAAAGGCTTTCAAAGCAATCAGTCAGTCTGTAGTGATGTTAAGCTCCTCGAAGCGAGCGAAGCGGTCGGAGATGTGTGCAGAAGCTGTGACACGATGACTATGATTTATCCGCATGCGAAATGGACGACCCTGAGAGTATAACCACTGAATCCAGGGTTTAAGTACAGTGTAACCAAGAGCACAATTAACTAATAATATGGTGGCAGCCGGCGCTGTGCAGACAAAAAGCAAAAAACTGCTCCAACAGGCTCTAGACTACAATATTTGGATAATTTGGCACCAAATAATTTGTCACTGACAAAATATTTTTGCTACTGGAGCTATTTTAAAACATTTCCCAGGATATGGCAATCCCTGATAGTAGGGGTTGTCTGGGGTCTGAATGAGAAAAACAAGCATTTGGAAATGTGTTAATACGTAAATATAAACACAAATAGAAAATGGCCACAGTTCAGTGACTCTCGTCCTTTTCAGTTTCTTGACCTGATCCTTGCTTCAGCTTGTCGTGCTTCATGCAATCGCTCACATTTATTATAAATTACATTTACATTTGTAGCTCAGTGGACCCTCGACTAATCACAGGACCAAAAGCAGCCATTTAGACAGGGTATATAAAATAAATACACTATATGGACAAAAGTATTGGGACACTTGACCTTCCCTGCCATTTGTAGTTGTTCTCCAAACTGTTACAACGCTGGAGGGACACAATTGTATGAGATGTCTTCGGATGCGGTATAATTAAATTCTGTCCTTGTGCGCAAAGCAAGCTCCATGAAGATACGGTTAACATGGTTTGGAGTGGAAGATCTTAAGTGGCCTGCTATAGAGCTCTGATCTCAACCCTACTGAACACCTTTGGAATGAATTGGGACACTGACTGCACCCCAGGCCTCCTCACCTGACTTTACTAACACCCTTGTGGCTGATGAACACAAAGGTCCACAAGCACATAAAATCTAGTGGAACATCTTCCCAGAAAAATGGAGAGAATTACAAGAGCAAATTAGGACTAATTGTGGCATGAGATGCTAAAAAAAAGCACATACCATACTCATGACCAGGTGTCCACAAACTTTCCAAACCAGCGATACAATGCATTAAAGATACACATGAAGCAGCTACTGAGCAGAGACTGAGATAAACTCATTTGACTCAGATGATGTCCAGCATGTGTGGTGACGTCCTGGTGAGGAGCACCAAGAAAATGGTGTCTCTCAGACAGTCGAGCATGGTGGTGGCAGCATCATGCTCTGGGGCTGCATGGCTGCTGCTGGTACTGGAGAGCTGTGGTTCATTGAGGGAAACATGGATTTTAACATGTACTGTGACATTTTGAAGCAGAACATGATGCCCTCCCTTTAGAAACTGGGCCGAACAGCAATTTTCCAACATAATAACAAAACCAAACACATTGCAAGATAAAACTGCCTTTCTGAGAAAGCTGAAAGTGAAGAAGTGGCCAAGTATGTCTCCAGACCCGAACCCTTTTGGACATCTGGATCTTCTGTATATTAGAACCAACAAACAAATTACACTGATCACATTCTACATAATTGCTTAATTATAATGTTTAGTAACATTACATAATTACCTCAGAATTTCACAAGTCCAAAGCAGTGTTCTCTGCACTGAAGATATTTTTTACCCATTGCAAAATAATATTCACTTGATTTTTTTTCCTTTAGCCATTTTTTTCTGTTTGTTTAAGTTTTTTTTATTTTTTATTATTAGTGCAAAAAACTAAATTAACACTTGTAGTTCAGTATAACAGACTAGCGGGTGTGAAAGTCCCCATATGCAGCTGAATCTAAACACAATTTAGTTGAGTATTCCTGCAGACTCTGCAGCCTACACAGAGAATTATTATTATAAAAAACATTATTATCAGGATTATTTTAAATACTGCCCAGCCGAAGAAATTCACACAGTAATATTATTTTGTTGGACCTCCATTTGCTTTCATTTACAACAATGCTTTAAATACAATGATTTCTTTCTGTCCTGAGTTGCATTTATGTCTCGCCAAGATCGTGTTCTTATAATGGCAGAGTCAGAGTGCTGCTTAAAGTCTTCTTCAGCACATCCCAAAGATTCTCATTGGGATTACGGACTGGACCCCGTGGTGTTCAATCCATGTGTGACAATGATGTCTCGTGGTCCCTGAACTACTCTTTCACGATTTGAACCCGATGAATCCTGGCATTTCCATCTCGAAATATGTCTGTGCCATCATGGAGCGAATAAAAACTCATGAAAAAATGGTCCTTTACTCGGTTTAGGTAGTCAGGTGACCTCATTTTCTGGGCACAGAACACAGAACCTAGATCTGACCAGCTGAAGCAACCTCTCTCGCCTCTCTTTCTATACTGATTTGCCCAACACTTTTGAACAGGGTAAATTTGTACTCCTTATTGAATATGACCTTTTTCCATCACTCCAGAGTCCAATCTTTATGCTTTCTAGCAAATTCAAGCCCCCCCAATTAGCCTCCCTGATAAATGGTTTTCCTAAGGCTACACAGCTGTTGAGTCCCAATTCCATTGTATGTATGGACAGACATTGGGCTCTTACTTTTACTATATAAAAACGGTCTTTTTCCTGATCATTCGAGATGTTTTTCCAAGTGAGTTTTTTCCTCAAAGATGGTTCATCACCATACTGCCAGGTTTGAATAATGCATTGAACAGTTCTTAGCCCAATTATAATTGTTCAACTTCTGGAGCAGAGTAACATCTTTTCCACAACCACAGGACTCATCATAAACATCCACGTCGGAAGACACGAGAAGCTAATCACTAGTCACTATTGTTTGTCCCCTCATCAGTAGGGGTTCAATAAATAACTTGGTGCAATTTAAACATTAATTGATGCAGTAATTATCCAATGGAGCAATTTGATCAGTCTTACCAACCACAGAAAACCCTGGCATGTAGTTCTCAGCTAATTCTCCATGCCTGCACATTTGCACACTGTCTGAGCAAGACTTATTCTCCATGCCTGCACTTAGCACAGCTGTCCAGCTCACAACACAGCTGCAGGTTATCCAAGGTGAGAGAACAAATTCACTCCATTGACCACCAAGTTGGTAAAACTATGTTTAATTTGCCCGAAACTCACGTTCCCAATGACCAATCACAGATCACTAAGGCTTCGACAACAACCAATCACTATTCACCATTGTTTGTCTCTCACATTCATTGTGCAGATGTTACAACAATAAAAGTGTGTTATGCTCACGGTCTATTTGCTCACTAATCCGTCTGCCTTTAGTCTGCCTTCATGATAGGAATAATATCAATAAGATACGACGACTGTTATATTCTATCCAAACACAAATCTGTCTGTAATGACATGTGTGGGCTTGTGGACACTTTTTAAGTACCAGCTACTTTCCTCCAAACCGATCTGTCAGCGATCAAAGTCTACACCACACATGATGTCAAAAAATAAAAAGATACGAGCACGGTTTTTTTGCCGAAACCAAGGTTTCAAAGCACAGGTACTGGTGATCGGAGGCAGGTGGATAAGCAGTCATTTGCAATGCAGAGTTGATATTCTGGTGCAGGCTTCGAAATCAGGCTTGGTGCAACTCTGCAAAGGGAATATTAATAACGCTCAGGTCCCCGGGGAGAGGAGAAGGGCCGACTAGAAGAACCTGTTCAGCCAAACTCAGACGTGAGTCACCAGCAGGAGAAACAGTCATGTCTGCTTTCACTCGGCGGAGGAAACACGGTTTATCCAGAGCTCTGCTTCCAGTGTGCGATGGGACACAAGCAAGAAACGCAAAGGCGGCGATGAAACGGTGAGGGAAAGAGGGAAAGAGAGATAGAGAGAGAGAGAGAGAGAGAGAGAGAGAGAGAAGGTGTGTGTATGTGTGTGTAGGAGCAGTGATCTGAAATCAGTCGCTAATCAGCCCCAAAACGCGTGAACATCTGAATGGCTTGAAAACAAACTCACTTGATGAAGCAGCGCGCTCCCTCGAACGTATATCCTTCCTCCCATCCTGTTGGTAAATCTAAAGGGATAAAAAAAAATATATATATATATATATATATATATATATATATATATATATATATATAAGCTCTTTTCCTCCTGCTCTAGGCTTCAGTGCCTAGAAGAGCTAGCGTGAGAAAGCAGCTGGAGGACAAGAGCAACAGATCTTGCAGGTTTGAAGCCACAGATTTGCTGGACCAGTGGACAGGAGACTACAGGAGACTCTGTGATTGAACATTACACACCTACACTAATATTCACAAATAGAGCAGGGATCTAATAAATAAGCTGATCAGAAGAAAAGGGTTTTCTGCTTTACTTCTGAAAGTGTCCCTGAGGTTTTGCAACGCTTAGGCCAAGTGTGTGTGTGTGTGTGTGTGTGTGTGTGTGTGTGTGTGTGTGTGTGTGTGGTGGGGGGGGGGGTGTCAGTTGAATACACGTTGCGATTAAATCAAAGCAGACACACCGACTATGCGGTGTTAAATGTTACTGTCTGTCAGATACAAAAAATAGACGCGCAAATCATTTTGTGCATATGTTTTTGCCCCCCGTGACTTTGGATCCATAAAGATCTGGAGCTCCTGCTGCTGTGACTGCTGCAGAATTCCGTCATGATTCCTGGGTTTTTCTGCCTGCATCTCCGTCTTACACACACGCGCGCGCGCGCACGCACACATATATATATATATATATATATATATATATATATATATATATATATGATGCCCTCCGCCGGAATAAATCATTACCTGGAGTTTTCCTGTGGCCTGTAATCACCGCTTCACCGGTGACAGGATGAAGCCAAGTCGTGCTCTTTGCTTCTTCACTGTTGGGTAAAAAAAAAGAAAGAAGAGCATGTAAAAAAAAAAGAAGGAGAAGAAGAAACACTCGTACACCACCACGGGAGGCTTTCATTCAAAAACCCTTCTTTAAAAAATTAAAAAAAAGAGCATATCCAAAGGTTTTTCAATCCGCATGATATTTACTTGATGAAGAACACTCGTCCGTCCCGGATCACCCCGTAACTCCATGAAGAAGGTAAGCAAGAGATCCAGTCAGGGTTTAGATCCGCCGCCATGTCTACACTCCACTACAACTGAGGAGCAGCCAGCAGGAGCGGCGCACGAGCCGCGCGTGCCCGCTACTGACGCGCGTGCACGGCCACCCCCGGCCAAACTGAGCGGTGCGCGCGCACGCGCCCAAACCAGCTTTATTATTTTTATTATTATTATTAAAAATAGTAAATTATTACATACAAATAAGTACGTGTCTGGAAAAAAATAAAGATGTATGGCATTTGGCAGACGCATTTATTATTATTAGTAGTAGTAGTAAATCATTACATACAAATATGTGTGGAAATAAATAATCATTATATTTACAGCAGACACACTTACTTATATTAATCTATTATTAATATTATTATTATTATTATTATTATTATTATTATTATTATTATTATTATTTGAAATAGTAAACTATTAAATACAAATAAACACCAATCAGGCATAAGATTATGGCTGCTTAATATTGTGTTGGTCCCTCTTTTGCTACCTCAGCAGTTTGAGCTACAGGAGCTCGTCTGTTGGACCACATGACCCAGCCTTCACTCCCCGCATGCATCCATAAGCTTTGCCTGCCCATGACCTTGTCTTCGGTTCTCCACTGTTCCTTCCTTGGACCACTTTTGATAGATACTAAGCAATGCAGACCGAGAAAAGCCCACAAGAGCTGCAGTTTTGGAGATGCTCTGACCCAGTCGTCTAGCCATCACAATTTGGCCCATTTCAAACTCGCTCAAATCATTATGCTTGCACACTTTTCCTGCTTTAACACATCAAATTTGAGAGCAAAATGTTCACTTGCTGTCTATTATATCCCACCCACTAACAGGTGCCATGATGAAGAAATAATCAGCTATTGTATAATAATATATATAATAATCGGTCATAATGTATAATGTTATAATGTTGTGTGGAAATAAATAAACATTACATTTATGGGATTTTTGTAGATGCTTTTATCCAGAGAGACTTACATTTATCTCATTCATACAACTGAGCAGTTGAGGGTTCAGAGCCTTGCTTACGGCCCCAGCAGTGGCAGCTTGGTGGTGTTGGGGATTTGAACTCATGACCTTCTGCTGAAAAGAGTGAAAAATAAATCTTGAAATGTATTCCTAACACAAAAAGTCAAAGTTATATACAGAAAATAGAGATTTATTCAGCATACACAAACTGTTCCTGAGATGTTTGTTTGTTTGAAACAAAAAGTTGTCACACCAAATGTTGCCTTTATGGCTCAATTTATTTAAATGAAACATCACTTTGTTTGCATGGGTTTATTCAACCTAGATTTATAGTTTGTTAATATTAACTAATGAATTAAATGACTAGTAAAGAGAACCTTAATGTAAAATATTACCAATATTTCTAAATAAGTCATAATTATCATCTCATATAGCCAATTCTCTGTGCTCTGATTGATGCCTGAGTTCTAATGAGCCTCCTTTCAAAAGTGCCTGAATTGGTGCTGTTTGTCATCATGAAGAGATAAACCGCTGTCACATTATCGTAGACCTTTTTTTTTCATTTAACTGTGATTCATACGCTGCAGTCATTTGTTTTAATGAGAACCTGTCATACAAGGAGATATTCATTTTCTATAAAAAAAAAAAAATGCACAAGGGAAAAGCATTCTGCCGGTATACGGTGATGGAGCAGGCAATGTTGGAGCTTTTACAGCCCTATATTGTGGTCCTGAACTCAGTTTGGTGTGCTTCCCCCTGTGTCCGTGTGGCTTTCCATCTGCTACTCTGCTTTTCTCATAGCTCCAAAACAGGGCCAGTAGATGGACTGATCAGAATTCACCAGTTTCTGTAAACCCGTGTGTGGTAATGAGAGTGTGATGACCAGCAGTAATTAATTCATGATTTTTGGCAAAAAATGATCCTCCAAGTTCAGCAAGTAAACTCAAATAAGCACAATATGTACAATAAACAAAGCAGTATGTCTTTCCTTTCGAAAAGTTATGCTGTATACAGTATACAAATATTTGCTAGCTACTTATACACAAGTACAGTATTTGCTAGTTCTGTTAGCAACAGGCCAGCCTGTTGCTTACAGAAGACAAGCATTTAGGCATCCATTATTCTTTTCCATTTTGTAGCTTGAATGCACAGAAATGTCAAGGCATTATATTGCCTCGAGTTAATTGCACTTAATTGTCAAACAGTACATAAAAATAAATGAAAAATACAACATGCTTTATCTTTTTAAATTAGCATAGACTGAGCTTGATTCAGATTCTTCAGCTCGCAGATTCTTTAGCTCCGCTTTTTCATCAATGTCTCTATGGGCTGTTTGTTCAGAGAATAGTTTTTGTGTGTGTGTGTGTGTGTGTGTGTGTGTGTGTGTGTGTGTGTGTGTGTGTGTGTGTGTGTGTGCGTGTGAGTGTGTGTTTGTGTGTTGTGTTTGTTCCTGTTCCTGTTCCCTGCTGCCTGGTAAAGGATCACTAGGTCAGCATGGAGTGGAAAAGGAGTAGAAAGCAGGAGTTAACTTTTCAGCCTGTCAAGCTATGTAACTTTCACCACATCCTTTGCCAAGCAGTCAATTTAGTCTCAGCTTTTGTACAATAAAAACGTGAATTTTCAATTACTTTTTGCAATCCAATTATGTTCTGGGCTCCTGTGGTATTAAAGATGCATTTCAAAAATCAATACTTGAGCCTTCATCATTGAGCCTTAACTGTTTGTTTAAGTCAAATTTAACAAATTAAAATGGGATTTAGTGTTGTGGTTCCATCTTATTAAAATGTATAATAGTACAATTTAAATCAGTGGACATCCATTAACATGCAGTTGTACCTATGGTGTGATAAGACCATATAATTTTATGTTCTTACAAGAAGCAAGCTTTTATTGTTTGTAAAGTGTCACAATGGTAGCAATGGATGTAATTGTCATGCCCATTTTCCAACAGACACCATGGCTTTCAAACCTGGCCTCCATGAACTACACTGCCTTAGTGTTACAGTGCTCTCAGCTTATTATTGACTGAATGTCTCCAGGTTACGTATGTAACCATGCTTTCCCAAGGGAACAAAACGCTGTGTCAACAATGCTTTTGAACGCTAGTGTGGATAGGCAAAGCTAGGTCCAAGGACTGAGGTGCCAGGAGTGGCACTAAGGTTAAGGCTATAAAACCTGACAAAGGTCAGCTGGGTGAACCAGCATTGCAGATGTCTTGGAGAGAAACTCCAGAGGACAAAGCCTTAGAGGCTGCCAAACTTCGAGTAGAGGGAGACCGAAGGACTCATAGGAGGATGAAATAGCATCCACAATCCAAACACTGATCAACTGCTTGTTCACAGGGAAAACTCTCATCGGAGGGCCATAGCAGATGAACAGCAGCTTTGACTTCCTCCACAGTTCCGTTCTGTGGACGTAGTAGTTGGTTTAGCTTCTTCTGGTCTTGGGCCTGAAAGGGAGGAGGAAAGAATGCCTGGAGCATAACAGGTCATGGGACAACAGAGGGTACCTTGGGAACATAATCTAGTCTAAGGTAAAGTAATGCACTGGCCATACCTTGAGTGAAGTCCAGGGAAGAAGGGGTCACAGAGAGGGCCTGAAGGTCTCCTACTCTCTTTAAAGAGGAGATGGTCAGGAGAAACACAGTCTTGACTGTGAGGAACTTCAAAGAAAGGCTCATACAGGGCCTCCAAGACAATGATTAAGTCCCATGCAGGCACTCTAGATCATACCAGAGGCTTCAGTGGAGGAAACCTGTCAGCAATGGGTTCTTATCCAGAGACTGCCCCCTGGGGGGGGGCACGATAAGCTGCAATGGTGGACAGGTAAATTCTCCGGGTGGAAGGAGCCAACCCCTTGGCAAACTGTTCTTAAAGTATTCCAGTACTGGGCCGACCGGGCAGTTAACTGGATTCAAGTGTTGTTGTTCGCACCATCTGTGAACAGGCAGTGGAGAGGCAGGTGGCCAGGAGCTGTGTCCCCTCTATGCAAATCCCATACTATGCCTAGATAGGTGGTTCTCTGTAATGAAGAAAGCACACACTTTTAGGCATTCAGCTTTAATCCCAGCTCCCTAATTTGGGCAAGAATGACACCTTGCTGCCGGACTGACAGCTGTTCCGATTGAGCCAGTATCAACTCATTGGGTTCAATTTTAGAATGCAGACACCCTAAAGTCTCAGCGGGGTCAGTGCCACATCCACACACTTTGTGAAGGTGTGGGGTAAGAGGGCAAAAACAAATGGAAGGACCCGGTATTGGTAAGTTTCAGCCTCACACCTCAGGAATTTCCTTTGAGCTGGAAGAATGGATTCATGAAAGTATGCATCCTTCAGACCTACCGTGACAAACCAGTCTTCAGACCTGATTTGGGACACGACCTGCTTCAGTGTCAGCATCTTGAACCTAAGTCTTAAAAAGTGAGCGGTTCAGCTGACGTAGATCAAGAATAGGACGCAACCCTCCGTCCTTTTTGGGAACTATGAAATACCAGCTGTAAAACTCGTACTCTCTGTCTGATGAAGGGACCACCTCGATGGCCTCCTTTCTCAGGAGAGTATCTATTTCTTGTTGCATGACCAGACCCTGCTCAGGCCTTACAATGGTGGGGCATACCCTGTTGAAGGGGGGAGGACGAGACCTAAACTGAATTGGATAGCCTCTGTCTACAGTATGCAGGACCCAGCGCGACACATCTGGCAGAACCTACCAGGTTGCTAGATAGTCTCTTAAGGAAATTAGTCTCTTGAGACTGACCTCAGGTATGCCTAGAGCCAGAGCTACGCCCTGGCGACCCCCCAAGTCCGCTACGATACCAGGCAGAAAGCCAGGAGGGCACTTGCTGGAGCTAGCTGTGCCCTGAAGCACTGGATGTGGCAGGGTCAACAGACCAGCTCCCTGAGGGCGCCGAGGCAGGGCAGGCACTGTATAATGAGGTGCAGAAAGCTCTTTCCTGGCCGGATTACCAGAAGGTCCTGTGTCGGTGTTTGGCAAGTTTAATTTTGAATGGGATGCCACAAAGGCTAGAAATGGGACTGCAGCTTTTGCCAATTACACACACACAACATAGAAAGTTTTCATTTACAAAGTATATTACAAAGAGAATTTTAGATTATCTTGCCTTTGCCTATTTATAGAATCTGATCTTGTTCTATATTATGTTTAAATTTCCCAGAACATGCATCTGTTGCTCACTTCATTCATGATCTGATCTAATAATCAAGTAGCTCATTTATACTTTACTTGAGTATTAGTGAAATTGAGTAGCTGTTCCTATAATTTAATTACACAAATCAATTACCTTATGATATACAAATCATTAGAATGGGCTCAGTTTAGCGTAGATTTTTTTCAGTTTAGTGTTCAATCAAGTAAATCAGTGTAGAAGAATCAAGAATCATAGCAATTTGTCACCAGCTATTACCTCATTCTACACAATGCATTTAATGCTGTAAGTATCAGCATGTGTTCAAATCTGGATAATCCACTGGAATGCAGAGTGAAATTTGAGGATAAATACCCCTGTGCCTACCTTCATAAAATGCTGAAGTAAACAAAGACTTGTGTAAAATGCAGTATCGCATTGCTTCACTAGAGCAAGTTGAGGTAAATCTGTCTAATTTGTTTACCATAAATTGCTATTTTTTAACAGGTTAGTTTTCTTTGCTGATGCCAAGTTAGAATAATAACAATTCCAGTAGCTAACCTAATTGGCTAAGAGGTATGTTAAATTAAATGGTAAATTTACATATGTACAAATGCAATTACATTTTAAAATAAAACTAATGATGTTTTCCAAGCAAAAATGATCTAACAATTGTAAATAAATATTACAGTTTACTTTTACAACTACTGATGGAGTACAGGTGTGGCCAAATATTTGCACACACACACACACACACACACACACACACACACACACACACACAAACAGTATTTAAAGGACCTTCATTCATGAAAACAATATGAAGTTAGGTCTCTTTTTTTACTTTGTTCTGAGCCTTTATATCTGTTGTTATAGCTAGTTTTTTGCCAACCAGTTTTTGCCTTTGTATTTGATCTCATTCACTGTCAGTACAACTGTTTAAATTCTTACTCACACAAAATACTCCTGACAAAATATGAAACCCAACCGTAATCTCAACTGTAAAACTAATGTGTTCATATCAACACATCAGTTTGTTTTAGGAAAACTCTACCATGAGAATTGAATTTGTAGTCTTTATCCAATAGTCATATTGACTTAGCATCTGGTTGCTGAAGATTTGCTTTGTCATACTATACCAGGATTTTGTCTATGAGAAAAAAAAAGCTTTTTATCCCTTGTTTTTCACCTATTATTTCAAAGCTGTTTGTTGCTATGAGATATACTTTCCCTCTACCAGACCTGTGTGCAGTCACTATTCAATCATTTTAAATCTCTAAATGCATTTACATGTATTCATTTCACGGATACCTTTGTAAAAGAAAAATTGTCACTAAGAAAGAGCATACAGTCCAAACAGATTCAATGTCTCAGTATTGACTCTCTGATAATCCTGAGATGTGAAGTCAAAACATTCTAGTCCCTGACAGGGGTAGGATACAAATCTGTGCACAGAAAGAGACTGAAGGAGTGCTTCCTTTTGGGAACTAGTATCTGAGGTAGTATCTTGTATTTTGGTTCCTCAGTGTGATAATACCATTTGCAATGAAGTTGAATGAAGTAGCATTTATATACAACGTACTGTATGTGTTGTCTGTTTAAGAAATAGGTGAGTTTTTTAATGGACTTAAACAAGAAATCCGATACAGAAGCAATGTAACATGAAACCTGCAAATTCCTACACCAACTCTGAGCTACTTATTTGTCATGCCCTCAGGAGTATGTAGTGACTAAAATAAGACTCTCACCAGTATGCAAAGTCTCTCTCTGTCTCTTTCTGCCCTGTAATCAGAAATAAAGTAATGAGCATATGGTGTTCCTCTGAGTCTGGCACTAAACCGAAAGGGGTTGTTTCACAAGTCATAGTGTATGTGTGGGCTGCTGACCAGACCTAGTCATTAGCTTTATCAGTGCTGCCCTGTAAGAGTTATCCTTCTTAGATATGCAAAAACTTCAAAGAATATGGGAGTTCGTATTTGGTTATTGCCTCTGACAATTTAAAATAAACATCATATAAAAGATACAGGCTATGAAGTAGATTATTTCAAACAAATTCGACTGATAATGTAATATCTGGAACATGCCATCGATGCCATATTATATACTTCATTATTACTAACGATTCTCATTGTATTTTGAGTTTTTAGAAATTCACACTGATATAATCAGCAAAAAAGTTTAATAAGATACTCCTTGCTCTTGTTCCTTCTCTCTTTGGAGGTTATAGTTATGCTTTCTGTTAGATCTGGAGGGTATTATTTGCCACATGCCAGCTGTCTGTTGTGTTTAAGCTTCTCGCAGTAAAGAGAAGCCAACCATTTAACAAACAAAAGACGGCCATCTTGAAACACAAAGGGCACATGCTGTGAAACCTCCCATGTCCCCGTGGAGAGGACCATTCACTAAAGTTGGCGCTGTGCACCCATAATCAATATACACAGACTGACAGCTTTGCCAACATGGCTCAATGCTTATTTATTCAGTGAGTGGAACTGTATGCAGCCTATTGCTCATTTAAATCTGATGATTTGTCAATAGTTGACCTGATCAAGGTATTACTTTAGACTATTCAGAGCAGTTCAAACTAAACGCTGTATACAAGAACACAATGCTATTTGTGGACCATTACTCAGCTGTCTGCTGTCTGAAGCAACAGGCATTGACCACAGTGTGGGAAAGGCCTGTTAGGGGTAAGAGATATGTAATAAAATTTGGACCCACAGATAGGTGGGTTTCTTCTTATCTTCACGATTCATCCCTACTCCTTGATTGGAGACCACTCTCTGCAGCTGGGGATTGTTCCACAAGAACAGCCTAAAGATCCACAAATATACTGAGCAACTCATGAACTAAGAGGATGGATTTGGACTGCAAATATTATCAACAGTCTGCTACAATGTCTCAGGACCACAGTTTACCAGAACAGTTTTGCATTTAAGCACCTATCACTGCACATCTCAACAATGATAGAACTGTAATAAAAGGACATTCGGTGAGGGTGAGTTCCCTTGTGAGTCTAGTTCCTCTCACAGTCTCTTCCTCATGCCATCTCACTAAACGTATACACTTTTTTAAAATACAACTTTATAACCTCTTTATCTTCATAAAGCTGCCATATTCAATGTCCATTGAAATTGGACATTACACAATTACATATTATATTTCTAATTTTCATGTTTACATGTTGGACAGGCGTAAAAAAATTCATACAGAGTATGAATGTGTATGTGACAAATTAAATTTTAATTAGATTTTTTATATGAATTTGAAATTGAATAGGGAATACATGAGTGTTCAATCAAATTTATAGCTTCTTTTTTTAATTCTTTTCTTACCTGATGAGTTAAATATACTAAACATACTGACCTTAAATATATGAAAAAGTATATCTCATATTTTTTATCATGCAATTATTATAAATCAAACATATGCTTAGTTGGACTATTGTTTAGCTTTTATTGATTTTAGTCCTTACATTTTTGTGGTTAGGATGAGGCGCTCTCACCGCTGCGGCCCGGTTTCGATCCCCAGTCAGGGAACCAACCCCAGCCACTTTCAGTGCCGGTCCCAAGCCCGAGTAAATTGGGGAGGGTTGCGTTAGGAAGGGCATCCAGCGTAAAAACGTGCCAAATCAAACATGCAGAGGATCCGCTGTTGAGACCCCTAATGGGAGAAGCCGAAAGAAAGTTTTTAGTCTTTACATTTTATTCTCTTGAAAGTTCATACACATTATAAATCATTTGATTACTAATTATTTACATATAAACCCAATTTCACACACACAGTATATAAAGACTCGTTTTAATGTATATGTGCAGAGTTTTGTACGAATTGTTACCAAGCCATACATTTAGTCATAGTCTCTTTAGGGTTTATATTATTTCTGGTTCCCTCATCTTTGCTCTTTGCTTCCTTAAGAAAGGTTTATTTACCTTCATCTGCATCCATATCTGCTGCCTGACAAAGTGCGGCCTTCAGTGGGTTTACAAAATCACTCCTAATAGGAACCAATTTTTGGTTGTCAATTTAACACTAACTAAATAATAAATGAGAAGTAAGCGAACCAAATAAATCATGAAAAATGTAATCGAGAAAAAAGAAGTTGTATTATGGGATAACTTTCTAGCCTCTAGACAAAATATAATATAAAGGGACAGGAAGTAGTCCAGATGACTATTTATAGAACACTGTCTGGAGTGACCTAGTCTGTGAGAATAGTCCAACTGCAGAGTAATAAAGTCAGAGAATTTCAATTATTCATGTTCTTTTTCAATGTTAGGTAATAGTTTACAGTACATTTTATTTTCAATCCAAGTATTAAGTTATGGAAAGTAAAGAATTTACTGATAAGTCAGTGTTGGTACATAGTAAGATGATTTTATTGTAAACAAATAATTTATTTTAAAAACAGAACCTGAGACAGACAGAGAGACAGAGAGACAGATAGATAGATAGATAGATAGATAGATAGATAGATAGATAGATAGATAGATAGATAGATAGATAGAACTGAGGAATGTCCAGCTCAAATGACTGTTTCTTGCACTTTTATTTCAAATAAGCTTGTGTAAAGGTCTCAGGTTGGGTAAAGGCCAGGATTTTACCTCTTTGCTGCACCACAAGATGATGAATAAAGATCAAATCTAAATCCATAACTGTTGCTGAGCATAACACTACACAAATTTGGATTCAGCAGAACTGTATACTGCAATGACATCACTGGGAGGGTGGGTTGGTACTGCAAAACATGTGATTCAGTAAAGTGAGAGTATGACTAGGCGTCTTGAATAGTGGTGAATTTAATCTAGAATAAAGTTCTCATTGTGATATTATAAAACGGAAATATGGCAATCCAAGCCAGTAAAAGAAGAATGAATACAGTTAAATTTGTAAATCTGTTCATCTTAATTATAAGATTTAAAAAATATGTAATATATATAATATAAACCAACTGATTTTGGCAAAGTTTTGCCTAGTCCTTTTATCAGCAGAACCAATCATTTTTAGAGTCAAAGTGTCATGTTTTGAACAAGAGTCGGAAACCAGAATATGAATAGGACGTTTATTTGCCTTGGGAAACAAACAGAAGCTAAGAAGCAGCGTGTATATTCCGAAACACAGGTAGTCCAGGGATGATCGCCAGAATGAACCGTAGATCAAATGGTGAGTGAGTGCGAACAGGGGCCTTATAAAGGGATGGTGTAGATTGGAGACAGGTGAAGGTGATGAGTATGAAGGCGAGGCGCTGCCAGTGTGCTGAGTGCTGAGGGGAGGCGTGGCCGGTGTTTCTCTGACACAAAGAGGGCTAGGCGTCGGTATTGATTCCCCTTCCTACACACAGTCTGCCTGTGGTGCATTTTATTATTAGTTCAAGATGCATGTGTACAGCATTACACTAATGTATTGAATGATAAATTACACTGTGCCATTGTTCAGAATTGATCACACTGCAAGGTTTAAAAATATACATCAACAAGCCTGCTGCAACTCCCTGTCTGCAGATACATAGAGATTTTATGATGTCGACTTTATTGCATATTTTCCATCACCACATGTTACTGCTTAATCTGAGTTGTGCTCCTGGGATCCACAAGCAACTACTTTCTCAAGTCTCATATCAGTCAGTGATATTCACAATGTTATGTCTACACTATGAAAAGAATACTGATGAAGGCATTTGCTAGTTTAAAGAAAGTGCATTCCATTTAAGCAGACATTATTCATTCCCCAAGATGACTATTCACATGTGAGGCATCAGTCATTTTTGTGAAAAGTCAAAATCGAAACAAATATAATCCCTCCATTACAGTGGAATAGCCAGGAATTCATTTCAGTGGGGTGGATCCCACATAATAATTATGTAAAATTGAAAAAGCACTGAGTGGTGTGTTCATGGTGGGCAGCATGGGTGATAATATTCAGAATTTGACTGTTATGTAAGCATGATCTTCCTCCAAGCAATCTAGCTCTAATGTTCTGTAGAATTCTGTGAACTTAGCTAGGAACAATTAGGTACACACTTTTTTATACACTGATTTTGGAATTTGCCTGCCACAAATAGTAAGCCAATACAATACAATACAGCAGGAGCAGGAGAGTAATGTAATCTTCAACAATGTAATAAATTTGCAGTAATCGCTTAGCTTGAAGTTTAAAATGTGGCACAAGGACTAAATGGTTGTCTTCAGAAATTAGCCATCCCATTATTTCAGTGGCAGGTTGTCAGGGCCAGCAATGCCGTCTTTGCTGGCTTAAACTCTTAAAAAAATCACTGACCTATTTTTATTATACTCTATTTTTTTGTTCATGAATATGTATTCAATTATTTATAATAGTCCATTCTCTTCATTTCAGAACTTTTCTCTCGCACCCAAGTGTTAATTTAGGTTGGAGTTCCTATTCATTCAAATTTCAGCCGTCACATCATGTGTTGCTGGGGCCAAAAGTATGCTGCTGTACTGATGTACAGTAAGACTTTCATAGTCAACACCTGCGGGTTCTTGTACCACAAAATACATGTTTTTTTGTTAAGGATGTTGCTTTAACCAATCAGATTGCAAGCTGCTAATTCAGTGGCCCTCCAGCAGGTATATAATAACGTTGGCATTTTCACATTTTTTGATTGAATAGTCAGAAAATGCCTGACCAGAATGTCAGAGCCCACAAACTGCATCTGCAGCAAACTGTACATTCTCAAATATATTCATGTGGATTTTATAGCTGTTTTTTTATTTTACAATTTTACAATGACTGACAGAGGAGAAGAAATTGATTTGATCATAGATACACTTAGAAGGATATTTACAAGCCAGACTTTTCAAGAACAGCTGATCATCGTGAGAAAAGGTTGGCCCAAACAGTTCAAAACAGTTTCTAAGCTTTTTTTGTGAACCATTTATACTTTAGCATTTTCTTTCCTGTAGAATTTGCACAAAAACACAGTTTGCCTTTATTTCAAATAACAGAAATCACAGAAAAAAAATCCACTAAAAACCTGTGTTTATTTTATCAGATTAATATTGATGCTTCTGCTAGAGATGATGTATGCAGGCAGTGCAGCTGTTTCTACAGTGAAAGAAGACTTGTTAAATGGTGTTCATTAGGTTTCTTGTTTTAATAATGCCATTCATTCTTACTGTATGAGATTCCTGTCTGTGATGCAGTGCTCTGTTATACTGCGATCCTCTATAATATTCATGTTTTTTAGAGTTTTTAGTGGGATCATAATAATGGTATTAAGTGATGGACGGACTCAAGTAGGACACAAAAGAGAAGAGAGATAACTGTTTGCTAGTTGCCCTCTTTGCTTATTCGCCCTGTTTGCTAGTTGCCCTGTTATACTAGCTCACCTGGTTTGAGAACAGGAAAGAACATGCGTGCACCTACATTCCACCACATAGGTATCACCAATGTTTAGACACCCTAGGTTAGAGGGCAGGTGCCACCCCTTGTATTTTTTCGAGATAGCGTAGCCTAGTTAAGTCAGCTAGTCTCCAATTGGAGGCTCAAGAGTCACGTAAAGCAGATAGAGTTTAGGATAGTGTGTGTTTAGGATTATGCACAAAAAAACCGTAATAAACGCCACCCCAAAAATGGTATTTTATGTATACAGTACCCTACTGTATTAACATTTGTCTTCATTTCATAAATAATAATGATATTTCTATTAATAAATTTCATTATTTCAACATAAACAATTCTTTATAATTTTTCTGGTCTTTTGTGCTATCTGTGAGAGACTGGGAAAATCAGCCAAACAAATTAGTTATGTGGCAAATGCAATTCCACGAAAAACTGGGGTGCAAGATTCGAACCACGGTAAAGCAGGGAATTACTGTATTGTGTATACAGATCATAACCCTCTGGTTTTTTTGTTCTGTATGTAGAATTAAAATCAAAAGCTCATGAGATGGTCATTGGTTAGTTTAAAACTACAACATTGAAATAAAACACAAAAAGGGTTCAGAAAATGTTGTTGCTGATGCACTGTCATGCATAAAATGTTGTATTGTATACTTTTTTTTTTCTGCAAACAAGTTTGTTCTTTAGGGTGGGCGTGTTACGTGTCTGTGCTGCTTTTTCTACTCCCCCACCCTTGGCAGGGCTTCAGGTGGCTGCTTTTGAACTGTAGGCTCCACCTCCTCTGGTTCTTGCTCTTCTTCTTCTTCTTTTGGCTTCTTCCATTAGGGGTCGCCAAAGCGGATCATCTGTCTCCATACCCCATGTCCTCTACATCTGCCGCTTCCAAACCAACTACCTGCAAGTCTACCCTTCCCACATCCATAAACCTTCTCTTTGGCCTTTCTCTTTTCCTCCTTCCTGGTGGCTCCATCCTCAACATTCTCCTTCTGATATAACCCATGTCCCTCCTCTGCAAATGTCCAAACCATTTTAATCGCACCTCCTAAACTTGTCTCCAAAACGTCCTACATGCTCTGTTTTACCCCAGGCCTCCACTACAATTAACAGGAGATTCCACCTATATATAGTAGCGAGCCAAAGACAGAGCCAACGCAAGAGGGTGGGGGAAAGTAGATAAAACAGCACAGACACGTAACACACTAAAACCACTGAAGGTGAGGTGTGAAATGTATAGCCCACCACTGCATTAGTTCATAACCTTATTTAGAACAGCACATTTTATGGTTATCTGTGCAAGTCCATTTAAAAGAATTGTGTCGATATTTCTAATGCTATTTTTAATAATAAAAATAATAAGAATAATAAAAAAATCTAAACACCCCTGTTTAAATTGCAAAACTGTTTCTGTGGTATGAAGTCCAAGAAAAATAATTTCAGGTCTTTTACCATCTTTAATGGATATGGCTTTGAAGTAATATGTGTTATTTTATATATATATATATATATATATATATATATATATATATATATATATATATATATATATATATATAAATATATATATATATATATATATATATATATATATATATATATATATATATATATATATATATATATATATATATTACACTGCCTGTCCAAAAAAAGTTACCAGCTGAATTTAACCAAGCAAATAGGTAAGAGCCTCTCATTGGATATTACTGCATGGATGATTATGTTTCAGCTGGCAACAAGTTATTTAATCCTAACTGATGCAGAAAGTATCTTCTCACCAACCATGTCGGAAGACACATCCTGAAAAGATGGTAATCTGTTTCAGAAAGGTCAAATTATTGCCATGCATCAAGCAAAGAAGACATCTAAGGAGATTGCTGAAACTACCAGAATTGGGTTAAGAACTTTTTAACGCATTAGTAAAAACTGGAAGGATAGTGGGGAACTATCATCTTTTAACAAGAAATGTTTCGGAAAATAATATTGAATGATCGTGACCGGTAGTGGTGGGCGGTAAGTTCCAACAAAACCTTCTCTGCTGCTCTAAACACTATCAGAAGCACTGACCTACATTTACAACCTAAATTCCAATATTTGTTCCTAGAAATTGTATTCATTTATTTCCAACAGTTTATTCTCTTTGTTTTGTAGCGTTTCTCTTGGCTGCCCAGGGCCTTTAAAGTCTGGTCTGCTGGCGCTTTACCTCCTTAAAAAAAAGCTCTGTTTTTTTTTTAACAAATCAGATTGAATTTTTACCTAACAGGGCCAGCTAGCTGGCCCAGAATAGCATCAGCATTTTTCCATGTTCTGATTGGTTGGTCAGAGGGAAACTGTTACAGCCCTGTTCAAATGGCAAAACACGTTTGTAGCGCACTGCACACATTAATACATCTGTGTTAGACTTTTTTTTTATGCCAAAGGAGGGAAAAGAAATTGATTTGGTATCGGACATATTTAAAAATCCATTTTCCAGAAAAGCTAGACATCGGAAGGAGAGGTCGGCCAGCCCCGAAGCTAGCTAGTGAACACAAGCAGTACCACTGACTTACAGCCTCTGAGGAGCGGTGCAAATTATGAGTGTGCATCTCTGGTGAGTAGGTTTATTTACAATTTATTTTGTTTTTGTCATGTTATTAGACAAATATTGATTCTCAATTGTGAATGTAGGTGGCACATTATGGTTGTAGTGTAGAGGTTAGGAGTTGTCTTAACTGGGTTTCTTGCTTTAGTAAAATGGTATTGTTAGATTTTTATCATGCCAAAAAAAAAACTAAATTCTTGGAGAGGTTTTCCATGCGATCTACGGTGCCCGTGAGGCCTTTTCTGATCCGGGAAGAATCACACAGCACACAGAATGGAGCAAATGTTCTTCTTCAGTTTAATGCAGGTAACAGACAAGTACAGTGAGGAAAATAAGTATTTGAACACCCAGCTATTTTGCAAGTTCTCCCACTTAGAAATCATGGAGGGGTCTGAAATTGTCATCGTAGGTGCATGTCCACTGTGAGAGACATAATCTAAAAAAAAAATCCAGAAATCACAATATATGATTTTTAAAACTATTTATTTGTATATATATATATATATATATATATATATATATATATATATATATATATATATATATATATACTACTAGTAGTGGTGGACTAATTCGGGTAAGTCCTCACTGAAGGCCCAGTTACCAAATGCATGGCCCGCCACTGGCAACCGGTGATCACTTAAGCGTTTGGTGAAATTTAATTGTAAAAAACGATAACAGTAGAACTCACGGCTATGTTTCAAGTCAAGTCAAGAAGCTTTTATTGTAATTTCGACCATATATAGCGGACGCAGTACACAGCAAAATTATACAACGTTCCTCAAGAACCCTGGTGCTACATTAAACAACATAAAGCTACATAACACAAAACACAGAGCTAAGGACTAGTAAGTATAAAAAATAGTGCCGCCAGTAAACCTACTGTATATTATACAGTGTGCAGAGAGAACTGAGTACAGGAGTGTATTTGTAGGTAACAAAATGTAAACAAAAGGGTTTACATTACAGGGGACAATAGTCATTGAGGCAGGAGACTGTAGACTTTTTCAGCATGGGGACAATGGTTGTCGTCCTGATGCACGTAGGAAAAACGGCGATGCTCAGGGAGATGTTGAAGATGTCAGTATAGACATCCGCTAGCTGTTCTGCACATTCCCGAGCACTCTGCCAGTAATGTTGTCTGGTCCAGCAGACTTCCGTGGGTAAACTCTGCATAGAGTTTTCCTCACTTCAGCTGTGGTTAGACAGAGCACCTGGTCACTGAGAGGAGGGGTGGTCTTCCTCGCCGCCATGTTGTTCTGCACCTCAAACCAGGTGTAGAAGTTGTTTAGCGCATCTGGGAGGGAGGCATCACGACCACAAGCGGGTGAAGTTGTCTTGTAGTTCGTTATTGTCTGATGCCCTGCCACATGGGCCGTGTGTCTCCGATGTCTTGGAAGAGGCCGTGGATTCTCTTCAGTGTGCACTCTTTGCTTCTTTGATGGCCCCAGACAGTCTGGCCCTTGCTGTACTTAAGGCTGTCTTGTCCCCTCCTCTGAAGGCGGAGTCTCTGGATTTTAGCAGCGCATGCACCTTAGTGGTTATCAACAGCTTCTGGTTATATCATGTGGTGATGGTCATAGAGATGGTCACATCATCAATGCACTTGCCGATGTAGCTGGTCACTCTTGACGTGTACTCCCCCAAGTTGATGAAATCGTCATTAGTTGCAGCTTCCCTTAACATGTCCCAATCAGTGCATTCAAAGCAGTGCTGGAGAGCAGACATGGATCCTGCTGGCCAGGTTTTTACCTGCTTTCGAGCTGGTCTTGGACGCCTGTTGAGTGGTCTGTATGCTGGCATCAGCATAACAGAGATGTGGTTTGAGTAACCGAGGTGGGGCAGGGCTTCACCTGTTATGTGTCCAGGATGTTTTTGTAAACAACATCCAGCATATTTTCTCCTCTGGTTGCAAAGTCCACATTCTGGTGAAATTTAGGGAGCTCAGTCCTGAGATTTTTTTAGTACTTATTAGTACTGTGAACAGCCAGCTTATTTGGCAATGAATGTTTGTGGCTTTCCCTCCTTGTGAAGGATGCCAATGATTGTCTTCTGGACAACTGTCTGATCAGCAGTCTTCCCCATGATTGTGTAGCCTATTGTACCAAACTGAGAGACTATTTTGAAGGCTCAGGAAACCTCTGATGGTGTTTTGAGTTGATTAGCTGATTGGCATGTCACGATATTCTAATTTGTTGAGATTGAATTGGTGGGATTTTGTTAAACGTGAGCCAAAATCATCACAATTGAAAGAACCAAAGTCTCACAATTTGAGTATAACTTTTTCATTATATTCTAATTTATTGAGATGCACTTGTGTACAAAATTACAAAATTATAAACGCAACACTTTTGTTTTTGCCCCCTATTTTCATGAGCTGAACTCAAAGATCTAAGACTTTTTCTATGTACACAAAAGGCCTATTTCTCTCAAATATTGTTCACAAATCTGTCTAAATCTGTGTTAGTGAACACTTCTCCTCCTTCGCCGAGATAATTCATCCACCTCACAGGTTGTTAGGAAGATTTTCCCCTCAGGTCCTTATGCTCTCTCTTTGCCACACTGTAGAGGCGCCTCGGAACAATGAAAGAACAACCCACACGAATCAAATCACGTCTGGTTTATTCATGATCACTGTTCCAAAAAAATGTATCAGAACAAAGTATTTATACACACAGCTTTGCAACAAAGGTGCCACGGAGGCGGGGTTATTGCGCAATGGGAGGGAGTCAACGTCCCTTCTCGCGAGATGAGCATCTGACTAGGTAGTAAACACAGGTAGTGAACACAGATGTTCGTTGTAAGAAAACAGAACATAATCTTCTCCTATGTGCTTTTCGTGCTGTACCCAGGCTCAGCATTAAACAACATTGTTATTTTAAAGCCAACTAAGACATAGGTATGTGTAAGGAGGAACAGAATATACACGTAGAAAAACAGAAACATGTTCGGTGACCTTCAACTACTCCTGCCTAATCAAGCTGTGGAGTAACATTTTAGCAACATAAATCTTGGTACAATTAGTTCATTCTCAGGCACATGCAAGCGCATATAAAATACATTCTCACAATCCCCTCTTTTATACTTAATAATAAATGATTTAAGTATAATCAGGTTCCTAAACTTGTTGTCATGTGGATGTGCTTGGACGGGTAACCCTGTCCCAAGCATGGACAGTAGTATTAGTAAGGGCGGCCATACTGGTCACTGGCCGTGTCTTTGTCCAGCAGAGGTTGTTGTTCCCCACCTAGCTTCTTCCGACACGTCCAGCAGTGTGTTTTGTGTCCTATAAGCCTGCACCAGAGTGTCTGCGGTTCGACGTTGGTGTCCAGGGCGAGATTTTACCCTCAGTCTGTGGAGGAACAAGGTCTACGGATGGTTTCTAATGGTTACTAGGGCATACAAAAGAACATAGTCAAATACAAATTGTTACAACTTCATTTTAATTGGGAGCGTGCTTCACTCGTCCAGCGTGGATCCACTGTGGAAAAAGATCAGTTAGCACAGCCGTGCGTGTTACAGCAATTACGTCTGCAGGGGCACTGTAGGGGGTTTCACCCAGTGGTGTCCCCATTTTGTCCAATTTCTTTACCAAAACCCGATCCCCTACCTTAAAGGGATGAGTGTTTTCTGTCGGAATTTGTGGTTTTTTTCTCACTTACCCGTGTCCAATAGTCATCCAATGTTTGTAGCAACCCTGCAGCGTATTCGCTGAGATGCACATCTAGATCCCCTGTACCCAAAGCCTGTTTTCCTCGACGCCATGGAAGGGGAAAAGGTCGTCCCAACACTAATTCATACGGTGACAAATGGTCGAGAGCCACTTGAGTTGTCATGCGCATATCTGCTAAAACCAGCGGAAGGGCATGAAGCCAATTCTTCGAGCCTGATGCGTGCATGGCTTTTCGAATTTTGTCCTTGATTGTGCGGTTGGCTCGTTCTACAATACCTGATGATTGCGGGTGGTATGGAATATGGAAATGCCAATTGATTTTTAACTCTTGACACAAAAGCTGGGTGACCTTGGAGGTAAATGGGGTTCCCTTGTCAGAATCAATTCCTACAGGGATACCATATCTTGGAATTATTTCCGTAGTTAACTTCTGAACCACTATTCTAGCGTTCTCTTTGCTGCAGGGGAAAGCTTGACCCACCGGAAAATTTGTCCACCATTACCAAAAGATATCTGAAAGGGCCTTGTCTGGGCATGTGTGTGAAATCAATCTGCCATTCCTGAAACGGTGTTTCAGGGGTGGGAAGATGTTGATGTATGGCACCTGGTTTGGAGATGTTGTTTTGCGCATGTTAAGCATCTGTTTAGTATGTTGTTTACATCTGTGTATAAGTGATCTATACAGAAATTTTCAGTTAGGTCATGTAATACCCCTCTTCGTCCGCGATGAGTGGGACCATGAAATTCGCGGACGAGAAAAGGCGTACAATGACGTGGAAGGCAAAGACGACCCTGACCATCGACCAAAATTGTGGAACCGGTACAACCCTGATTTGCCCAGAAGGCGCGATCAGCATCAGTAGCTGAGGCCTGTAGGAAGGTAAATCCATGTCAGGTAAAACAGCACTGATCATGGTATTAACAGACACCATTGCTGGAGATAAGTCTGGCGGCAGCGGACGTGAGGCTGCAGCTTGTTTGGCCATGCGATCGGCGAGGCTGTTACCTCTGACCTCGTCCGTGTCACCAGAACAGTGAGCCCTGGTTTTAACAATAGCCAAAGAACGTGGCAGGTGAAAGGCAGTTATTAGATCCTGTACCAGTGACGCATGGGAAATGGGCTTACCATCGGCGGCAGTGAAGCCATGAGATTGCCAAATCCTACCGAAATCATGAGCAACCCCAAAAGCATAGCGTGAGTCTGTGTAGATAGTGACATCAGTGTCAGCAGACAGGACACAGGCGCGTGTAAGGCGTATAGCTCAGCAGCCTGCGCAGAAGAAAAGGGAAGAGAGAAAGATTCCAGAACATTGTTAGGCAATTGGCAGACAGAGTAACCACATAGATATACACCATCACTAGGTTTGGAACAGGAACCATCAACAAACAAAGCTTGTCCTGTCTGTAGGGGAACAGAGGAGAGATCTGGTCTGATACTGGTGTCATTAACAATGGCAGTCAGACAATCGTGGTCAGGTTGCCCCGTGCAGTCATCCTGTGAATTCAATAAACGTTGTAAGGCATGAGCTACAGTGTCATGAGAAGAGCTAGGGCGAATGGACAGGTTTTCAGTAGCTAATAGAACAGTTTCATACCCTGAACGACGCTGTGAAGACATGTGTTGTGTATTGAGATTACGTAATATCTGTGTTACCTGATGTGAGTTGTGCAGAATCAGGGGATGGGACAAAACGATCTTCTCAGCATCAGTTACCATCAGCGCACAGGAGGCAACGGCACGAAGACAGGCAGGCAATCCCTGAGCCACAGAGTCTAGAGATTTGGAAAGAAATGCACAAGGTCGCATGCCCCCCCCATGCTTCTGAGCCAGAACACCGGACGCTGTTCCGGGTTTAGTTGCCACATACAGGTGAAATGGGAGGCTGTAATTGGGCAGTCCCAGCGTCGGAGCCGTGCACAGGGCACGTTTCAGGGCCCCGAAAGCAGTCAGCATTTCTGAAGTCCATGTCAACGGTGTAGTAGAAGGATCAGAATGTCTCACAGCAGTTCGCAGACACTTATCGTACAGAGAGCAGTCTGGAATCCACTGACGGCAGTAGTTGATGAGGCCTAGGAAAGCCTGTAGTGCCTGTTTAGTCTCAGGCTGTGTAGTGTCCATGATGACTTTGATTCGCTCAACAGTCAATTTTCTTGAGCCCTGTGACAGTTCATAGCCCAAATATCGGACAGTGTTCTGACAGAACTGCAGTTTTGTCTTGGAAACTTTGAAACCCTTTGTAGCAAGGTGTTCCAGAAGAGCTATGGTGGCCGCCTGACAGGTGTCATAGTCAGTGCCAGTTACCAGGAGATCGTCAGCGTATTGTAGGACAACAGAATCAGGGGGTGGAGAGAGGCTTGACAAGACGTTCTTGACCGTAGTCGCGTAGACCGCGGGAGAATCAATGTATCCCTGTGGCAACCTGGTCCATGTGTACTGCCGCCCCCTGTGCGTGAAGGCAAAGAGTGGCTGAGTCTCTTTTCCTACTGGAACACTAAAGAAAGCAGAACAAAGGTCAATCACAGAGAACACAGTGTGTGTGCACGGTATTGAGGCTATGATGGAAGAAACATCAGGGACTATTGGTGCAACTGGAATGATTAACTCATTGATTTTTCGCAAATCCTGTGTGAATCTCCAAGAACCGTCTGGTTTTGGCACTGGATTAACCGTGTGTTGTAAGGACTGACGACGGGTGACCACTCCTGTTGTAAAAAGAATTCAAAATAGAGTCAATGCCGTTAGTTTTTTCAGGAGATAAAGGATACTGTTTAACAAACACAGGTGTCAAATGTTTTACCCTGGCCTCGTATGGAGGACAGGAGACAAGACCCACCTCATCTTTGTGCTCAGCCCACAGAGAGGAGTCAACAGATAACAAAACGGGAGGAAGGACGCTAGTAGTGCTCGCAGCTGCAAGGTCATGTGGAAGAATCGACTGGGAGAGAGCATATATTTCAGGTGCACATTGTTCTGCAGTTTGAACGGTCATGTTAGAACCATTAAAAACAATAGAAAGCCCCAGGAGACCCATCAAATCTCGGCCTAAAAGGTTAAAAGGACAGTCAGGCATATACACGAAAGAATGTGTGAAAGACAGAGAAGGATCAGAAGGACAGGAAACAGCTAAAGGTGTGGTGAAAGAGGAAGTGAAAGGGACCCCATCAATTCCCACAGAGTTAGCTGACCGTGTTGATAAAGGCCCTTCATAGTTCCTCCCCACAGAGGACAATGTGGCTCCTGTGTCTAACAGAAAAAGATATGAGATTTCTGCTACTGTTAAAGTTACCACAGGTAGTTCTCCATTGTTCGGGGAGGTGAAGGAGAGATGCAACATAGAAACGGCCGGGGTCTCATGACTCTGTAGGCAGCCCTATTGTGGTCCAGGCTGCATGGGCTGATCAGTCAGGGGGCAACTGCACTCCCTGTTTTGCTCATCCCACTGCTTCTTTCTACACTCCCTTCTCCAATGTCCTTCCTTTCCACAATAATGACACTTCCTGTTTTACGATCATTCATCCTCTCCTCTACCTCTTCCTCCCCACCTCTGGGGGTAGGCCGCTGCAACTGACAAACATGCTTGGTTCTTCTTAACGTCCAATAAACCATCCCTTCTAAAGTTCTAACCTTTTCTCCAGCAGCCCGGACAGTCAAGTTGTTTCTATCACTCCAATGATGTTTCAGAGCATCCTGTATTTCAGGCGACAGTTGGACAAAAAGTGGACAGAAATAAAGGGTTAGAATCGGTTTGTACCAGATCGAGACCACCTAAGTGTTGCCACACCTGGCTGAATCTGTTAAAGAAGCCAGATGCTGGTTCGTTTTTCTTGCTTACAGTTAGTGACCTGAGATAAATCACGATTTGCTTGTTTAATAGACAACAAGTATTTAGTTAGTTGGTCTTTTAACATGGTCAGGGCTCTTGGGTTATCTTTCCAGAACAAGGTTGACTTTACTTTAGTTGATTTTTCTTTGCGCGCTTCCTCATCCCCACCTTCTGTCTTAGTTTTTACCTCAGTAACAACTTCATCATTTTCATGACTCAACACAGGGACATGTTGAACCAGCATCTCCTCATTATAGCTATCTCCTAATTTATTCTGCAAGATAAACCTATAATCTGCACCAGTCAACTGGCAATTTCGTGAGCTTTTGATCAACATATCAACAAAAGGCAGAGGATTATCTGGCGATGGCAAAATAATGTCCTTCAAGGCTGAAGGTGAGGGCGGAGTAACCTGTACTCCCGAAGGTTTAGCTACCCACACACATGCTGCATTCCATGGTGGGGGATCAGGGAGTGTCCCATATCTTTTTCATGTCATACCACCGTCCATAGGACTCTTCCATGTAAGAGTTTTCCCATTGAGGATCACCAATACCTTCATAAATCATGCGATAAGCGGAGGCTAAATAACCAGGATCAAATGTACCTTCACGAGGGTATGGTGGAATGTGAGGAGTTACCTCAGTCCATCCAGCTAAATTGTCAAGATAAGGAGTAACATAGTATGTTAAACCACAACGTTGAATCCAAAACGAAGGCGTTTCTTCGGGGTCAGGCTTAGGGTAAGAGTTTCCCATTTTAAAATTACTCTATAATCAGTGGGCAAGCAGAGAGCACAAGAACCACAACTCGTAACTTTATGTCAGCGCGCTTCTGCTCAGTCCCTAATGACTGAGGTTTTCCTTCCCAAGGGGGCTATACAAGAATCTCCAATTCTTATAACTGCTCAACACTACAAACGCGTTAAGGTTTACCTTCCCCCCTGGGAGATAACAAGTTCAGATACTATCAACCAGGTAGTCAACCAGACATGTCTTACCTGATCGAGAGTATCACGTCGGGGTCACCAGATTGTTAGGAAGATTTTCCCCTCAGGTCCTTATGCTCTCTCTTTGCCACACTGTAGAGGCGCCTCGGAACAATGAAAGAACAACCCACACGAATCAAATCACGTCTGGTTTATTCAAGATCACTGTTAAAAAAAATGTATCAGAACAAAGTATTTATACACACAGCTTTGCAACAAAGGTGCCACGGAGGCGGGGTTATTGCGCAATGGGAGGGAGTCAACGTCCCTTCTCGCGAGATGAGCATCTGACTAGGTAGTAAAACACAGGTAGTGAACACAGATGTTCGTTGTAAGAAAACAGAACATAATCTTCTCCTATGTGCTTTTCGTGCTGTACCCAGGCTCAGCATTAAACAACATTGTTATTTTAAAGCCAACTAAGACATAGGTATGTGTAAGGAGGAACAGAATATACACGTAGAAAAACAGAAACATGTTCGGTGACCTTCAACTACTCCTGCCTAATCAAGCTGTGGAGTAACATTTTAGCAACATAAATCTTGGTACAATTAGTTCATTCTCAGGCACATGCAAGCGCATATAAAATACATTCTCACACAGGTGTAGCATTTCAAGATGCTAATTAGACTGCATGATTATTGCACAGGTGTGCCCTAGGCTGGCCACAACAAAAGGCCACTGTAAAATGTGCAGTTTTACTGTATTTGGGGGACCGGGGGGGGGTCTGAAAACAAGTCAGCATCTGGTGTGGCCACCATTTGCCTCATGCATTTTGCCCTGTACAGTAAAAACCGGGAATTATCCATGAAGAGAACACCTCTCCAAAGTGCTAGGTGCCATCGAATGTGAGCATTTGCCACTCAAGTCCGTTACAACAACGAACTGCAGTCAGGTCGAGACCCCGATGAGGACGACAAGCATGCAGATGAGATTCCCTGAGACGGTTTCTGACAGTTTGAGCAGAAATCCTTTGGTTATTCAAACCGAGTGTTGCAGCAGCTGTCTGGGTGTCTGGTCTCAGACAGATGCTGGATGTGGAGGTCCTGGGCGGGTGTGGTCTGTGGTTGTGAGGCCGGTTGAATGTACTGCCAAATTCTCTGAAACGCCTTTGGAAACATATTATGGTAGAGAAATTAACGTTCAATTCACGGGCAACAACTCTGGAGTACATTTCTGCAGTCAGCAGAATTGTATGCCAATTGCATGATCCTTCAAAACTTGCGACATCTGTGGCATTGTGCTATGTGTTAAAACTACACATATTAGAAGACCACTCTAAAATGTGCAGTTTTATTGTGGCCAGCCTAAACAATATTTGAGAGAAATGGGCCTTTTGTGTAAATAATAAAAGTCAGCTCATAAAAAATGTGGGGAAAAACAAAAGTGTTGTGCATCTCAATGAATAAGAATATCATTAAAACGTTGATTTATTTTAGTAATTCTATACAAAAAGTGAAACTTGTATATTATATTGATTTATCACACACAGACTGATATATTTCAGGTGTTTCTTTACATTTATTTTAATTATGATGATTATGGCTTACAACTTATAAAAACCCAAAAATTCAGTATCTCAGAAAATGTTAATATTGTAAAAAAAAAAAAAAAAAAAAGCTTAATATTGGAGACTCGTGGTATCACACTTTAATCAGCTAATTAAATCCAAACACCTGCAAACGTTTCCTGAGCCTTTAAATGGTGTCTCAGTCTGGTTCAGGCTACACAATCATGGGGGAAGACTGCTGACTTGACAGTTGTCCAGAAGACGATCATTGACACCCTGCACATGGAGGGGAAGACACAAAAGGTCATTGCTAAAGAAGCTGCTGTTTACAGAGTGCCGTATCCAAGCACATTAATAGAAAAGTTGAATGGAAGGAAAAAATGTGGTAGAAAAAGTGAAATGAAACCTATTCAAGAATTTGGAGGAGATTCACGAAGAGTGGACTGCAGCTGAAGTCAGTGCTTTAAAAGCCGCCACGCACAGACGTATCCATGGGCTACAACTGACGCATTCCTTGTGGCAAGCCACTCCTAAACCAGAGACATTGTCAGAGGTTGCTTACCTGCGCAAAGGACAAAAAGGAATGGACTGTTGCTCAGTGGGCCGTCTTTTCAGGAAATGAAAGCAAATTTTGCATTTCATTTGGAAATCAAGGTCCCAGAGTTGGAGGAAGAGAGGAGAGGCACAGAATCAAAGTTGCTTGAGGTCCAGTGTAAAGTTTGCAGTCAGTGGTGGTTTGGGGAGTCATGTCATCTGCTGGTTTTGGTCCACTGTGTTTTACTAAGTCCAAGGTCAGCACAGCCGTCTACCAGGAAGTTTTCATGCTCCCCTTTGCTGACGATTTATGAAGATGCTAATTTCATTTTCCAGCCAAAAGCACCAAAAGTTGGTTAAATGACCATGGTGCCGGTGTGCTTGACTGGCCAGCAAACTCACCAGACCTGAACCCCTTATTGAATCTATGGGTTATTGTCAAAGAGGACAATGACAAACAAGAGACAAATGAGCTGAAGGCCACTGTCAAAGAAACCTTTGCTTCCATACTACCTCAGCAGTGCCACAGACTGATCAACTCCATGCCACGCTTGAATTGAGGCAGTATATTAAATACACAGTAAATGAACATACTTTTCAGAAGGCCAACAATTCACAAAAAATTTTTTTTTGATTGGACTTATGAAGTGTTCCCATTTATTGAGAGGGTGAATTGGTGGGTTTTGGTTAAATGTGAGCCAAAATCATCCAAATTAAAATAAATAAACACTTGAAATATATCAGTCTGTGTGTGATAAATCTATATAATATACAAGTTTAACTTTTTGTATTGAATTACTAAAATAAATCAACTTTTTAATGATATTCTAATTCTAATTTATTGAAATGCACCTGTGTATACTGTTTACACAACATAAGCTTTAGTTGTGCTGCCCACATTTGCTATTGTGGAGAGGTGTGAATTGTTTGTCTAGCAGGGGGTTACACCTTTCCCATTTTCCACTGGCATTAATAAAATAAAATAAAATAAAATAAATGATTATTTTGATAAATTATTAATAAAATTAAATACAATTTTGGAAGTTTAAAAAACTCTTGGCAGGATTTCTGTTACATAAAGCAAACAATAAAATTCGACAAACAATAATATGTATCCAATCTGATTTTAACGGCTGTTAAAGAAAGGAATGATCCGAATAACCCGAAATAAAAGTCATTTGTTTCTGTCCGATTTTCTTGACATCATGTTGATAATATCAGTCTGCTGTAGCCATGGTTTTGCAAAGAGCTTCAGGATTGTTGAAAGCTATTGATTAGGAGAGGGGAAAAAAATAATTTTGTTCTGTTAAACACTGTGAAGGCCTTTGACAAAACTGGTGAATAGACAGCGCCAAACAAAAATAGAAGGATACTTTGCAGAGAGTGAGTGTTTAACTACACTGAAAAAATAGGGCTGATAGAAAAAATATTCACAAATAAAAACAGCAATTTGCAGCACCTGAAGTAGATGACATGGAACTGTCACTCTTCTGTCTAATGTGAGTATAACAATTTGGGAAACGATTTATTCCAACAAGAAAAAAATGTTTTTAGAGCTGACAACAATAGGCACCTTTCAAATATTTTAGCAGATATAGTTCGGGTAATTAGTTTTCTTATGTGCCAAAAAAAAATTAGAAGTTTGTGTGACACACATTACAATCTCAGATAAAGTCATGATGCTCTTAAGTGTTTCTTTCTGCTCTAAAGTCAAATAAAACATTTTGTGCAGCATTCAACTCAATTTAAATTGTATAGTGATTTTCATAATGGGCATTGTCTCAAAGCAGCTTCAGAGAATGTACAAATTATAGAACAATATTGACATATTTAAATGTATGTATTTATCCCCGATGAGCCAGCTGGGGTGAGGGTGGCAAGGGAAAAAACCCTTAGATGGTATGAGGAAGAACAAGAATTGAAAGGGGAACCCATCCTCATCTGAGTGACTTGCCACGGGTGTGATTATAAACAGAGATGTAGATGGCTTAATTAAGAATTAATGGCTACTTTTGACTTAAGTTCATGTCAGAGCTTAAACTTCTTTACTTTAACTGGAGTGAAAAATGTAGTCAGTCTTCTAAAACATGAATGTCTGTACTTCTACTTGAGTAAAGGATGTGTGTACTTTTGTGTACCAGCACTGATTAAAAATCATTGAAACAAACACTGTGAGAGTGAGAAATATCATGAGCACTGGAGTGTGTGATTATGAGTAACGACCTTTCTACATTCGTATACAGTGGGGGAAATTGTTATTTGATCCAAGCTGATTTTGTAAATTGACCCCCTTTTAAAGAAATATCCAAAAAATCCAGAAAAAATAATTAATATTATATAAAAATGAATTTGTATTTGATTGAGTGAAATTAGTATTTGATCCCGTACTAAACCACAAGAATCCTGACTCCCACAGACCCAAATTAGTCCTGTACCTTTAGGAAAGTACTCCTATATTCCACTCATTAGGTATATAAAAGAACCCAGTCACTGAATCAATCTCTTTCATTGAGACCTCTCCACCACCATAGGCAAAACCAAAGAGCTGTCAAAGGATATCAGGGACAAGATGGGCTAGGCTACAAGACCATCAGATTGTTGCATTGGCCATATGTTTTGGGTCATTGTCATGCTAGAAGATGCATCCACGACCCATCTTCAGTATTCTGTATGAAGCCAGGGGGGATTCTTATCCAAGATTCTACAGTTCATGTGGTGGTCTTCCTGTACTCTTAGCAGAGAAACAGCCCCAAAACAGAATGTTTCCTTCTCACTGTTTGACAGTGGGAATGGTGTTCTTGGGGTCATATTCAGCATTTCTCTGCCTCCAAACAAAGCGAGTCGCGTTGATGCCAAAGAGCTAAATTTTTTGTCTCATCTGACCACATCACATTTTCCCAATCCTTCTCTGAATCATTCAGGTGTTCATTGACAAACTTCAGATGGCCTGTTCATGTGCATTTTTGAGCAGAGAGACCTTGATGTGTTACCAATTGTGTTCTTGGTGACTGTGGTCCCAGCTCCCTTGAGATCATTCTCATACTCCTCCAGTGTAATTCTGAGCTGATCCATCACCTTTCTTAGATTCTTATCCTATCATTCTTAACCCATGAGGTGAGATTTTGAATGGAGCTCCAGAGTGAGGGCAATTGACATCCTGCATTTTTTCCATTCTTGATTTATCATGCCAACAGTGGTCTTTCTCAACAAGCTTCTTGCTGGTGGTCTTGTAGCCCATTCCAGCCTTGTGCAGTTCTACAATCTTGTCCCTGACATCCTTTGACAGCTCTTTGGTTTTGACCATGGTGGTGGAGAGGTTTGAATGGAAGAGATTAATTCTGTGACTGATGTTCTATATACACATAATGAGTTAAAATTTGATGCTTTGATGATTCTCAGTAATAATTTGGGTGTGTGGGTGTCAGGATTCTTGCTGGTTGGTAAGGGAACAAATACTTATTTCATTTGATCAAATACAAATGTATAATTTATATATAATATTAATTTATTAATTTTTACTGGATTTTTTATATTCTTTCTCTCTCTGTTAAAATAAACCTACCATAACATTTACATAATTTACATACAATTTACATAGAATGTTTTAGTCCAATGTCCAAAATCTTCATGAGGTGGGACACAACTGGAGCTTGCACAACCTTTAGATGCCTCTGGATAGGTAGAGAAAGAGAAGCAGTGGAGAGAAATTAGTGTAGTTGCTGTTCATTATTAAAGGTGGTATCAAAAAGTTTTGAGACTAGTGGTGCTAACCGGTGCAATTCTGACCGCATGCATTACCACGTCTGCGATTTCATCATGGACCGCAATTTAGAGCAAATAGCAAAAATGAAATTCTGCATGAAATAAATCTGCCATAGAGACTTCAAAACACCTTGAACGACTCATTGCAGCATCGGCATAAGTTGACATTGCGATGCTGCAATGAGTCGTTCAGGGTGTTTTGAATGGCATGCGTGCTTCAAGAGCAAAAGAACACCACTGGAAGACAACAAGTGATCAGGAAGACCTTTAACAAGCTCAAACCCTTAAAAAAATGTTGAAACCACTCGGCAACTTGTGCATGATCATCCGAGAACAATCCACATAAAATTACTTCGGTACCCACCCTACTCACCAGATTTGGCTCCTGCGGACTTCAACATCTTCTAAGAAGATGAAGATCCAGCTCACAGGTAGCTGTTTTGACAAAATTGCGGAGATCCAGCACGATTTGCAAAAGGTGCTTGACGCATTAAAAAGAAGACTTCTAAGACACATTCCAGAAGTTGCAGGAAGGCTGGGAGCACTGAATTGCACTGCAAGGGGACTATTTTCAAGGTGATATTGTGTAATGTAGATAAATAAACCAGGAATTGGACCAGGAGTGTAATATTTAGCTTGGATGCAGCATTTCTCTACTTTCTCTCTCCCTGAGGCTCTTAGGGTTGGCAGATGCTGGCTTTCTCTGCGATAGAAATTAAGCCAGAGTGAAATGGCAGTGCTAATGAGCCACCTTATGCCTACCCAAACCACAGTGAACATTTAGTGTGCTTGCGCACAAACACACACACACACACAATTGTCCTAAATAATCTTATTTGCAACCTTCTCTCCCAGCATTAAGCAGCTGCCAGCATCCAAGGTCTCATCCAACACTTGAATTCACATCTGAGGCCTCTGTACTTACTGCAGTAAGCACTATTTATGATGCTTGTAATCACTTCAGGTGCCATTTTCCTCTCTGTTTAATAGATTTTATTCCTAATGGAGCACTAACAAGCATTCCACCAAAGGTGTGATCAAGTGGTGCTTAGAAAGGGCCCAAGTGTACAGCAAACAAATGTTCTTATCACAAAGCATTCTGTTTACAGCTGGTTTCTGTGGACATTTAAAAGGTTGTACTCAATAAAACACTACAAATCATAATTCATTAAGCATACTGTATATACTTTCTGTATTGTTCTTTAGACTCATAGGTCCAACTGTGAGCTTTCTTCTCCAGATGTATTTTACACCCAATTGGTACCTCTGTAATCACAATATTTTTAATGAAACACCGTATGTGCATTTTCACACACACTGGTGAACAAGGACTGATAAAAATTAATATTAATGTGTATCACTGTGCCCCTTGTAATGGTGTTACAGTTATAGTCTTGTATGTCTTTTAGAGGTCCGATGGGGAAAAAAATAAAATAAAATAAAATAAGAAAAGAGACAATGAAAGGAGGAGGTAAATAAAGGAAAATCACTATGCAGCATGCAGGTTTGTATGTTGTACTGTAGGTTTTATTTGGTTCGCTTTACCAAAGGTGATTATTGGACTTCCCTAGTTATGGTTTGTCAGTAGCTTATTTCAGTGTACATAAAGGAAATAATGACAGTCTTGTACTTTATATTATTATTATAAAATCTTTTCAGTTAAAAATGAAGTACGATATAATTAAGTCATAGTAAAATATGACTGCACTTTAAAAAAGTCTATATTATTGAGTGGGAAAAACCTGGGACGCAGTTGGATTGATGTAGAATTTACCATTATAAGTTTACAATAAAACAAATATAACATTATTAAATCTATTTCTAAAACTTTTTACTAATTTGGTACAGCAAAAATGATCTGCTGATAAAATACACAAAATGTAAAGCTTGAAATTAGTTAACATTTTGAGAAATATGCTTAATACTTATGTAGTTGCTTAATCTTATAATAGGAAGTACTAGAAAATGTGACTGTACTACAGATGTTTTCACCTGCTAACATGACAACAGATTTTATATAATCTTAAACTGGATCCTTTTAATAACAGCATAGCCTCCCACATGGATTTGACAGAGATTTAAGCTAACTACCTCTGTAGCCTCTTTTCCCCCACGCTGAAGATTACGCGAATTGTTAGCAAAATAGTTCTCTGTCTTGAAAACTCTGCTGTAGTGGAAAAGAGAATTACATCAAGCTAACATCCAAAACGTCATCAATAAATGCTATGTCTTTTTTAACAGAATTGTGGTTTTTGTTTGTACTCCATTCTCCATTGCAAGTTTCCACAATTATTTTTTATATTATGTAACTAGTGTCAGAGCCATGCTGTTATAGAAAATTAACCCACACCTTTTGATCCATATAATCATTTGGTCCATATTTAAACATTCATATTTGCCACAATATTTAGCCAGAAATTGTACATGAAAATATTCCTAAAAAAGTATTTTTAAATGCATATTGTTAAGAGTCCAAATGAGCCCCAGGGATTTATAGGGTGTCAGGCAGCAGATACGGAAATTAAAACCAACAACATCATTTATAAGGCTGAACCTGTCAAATACACAAGACATTATTAACCAGATAAGTATGATTGTGTGCCATGGGATTTGGAGTCCATGGTGGCCTTGTATGTAGGATTATGTGTTGCAGTTAAAGACCAGTTTCAGCATGGTCATGACATGAAAGGATTTACTTTGTAATATGAAATCAAATCACATTATTATTTAATCTTATTCAACAAAAACACATGTATCTTATCTTGTATCATGTATATTTCTGATCATATCATGAAATAAACCTTAGACTTTCTTGATCTATCCTCTGATACAATTGTTTATTTGTTTATTTTTAGACATAAGTAGAATTCATAGAAAAAAATGTGACAAACTATGTCAAAAATCTGTTTAATGAACTTAAAATTTGTCAGAGATTACCTCATTCCATCTCCTAAGTGCCTGCCAGTAGAATTATGCAGCGTACAATAAAGGCATGCAGTGTTATGGATTTCCGAATTCTTGTATTTGTTTTTATGTATTAACCATATGTGTGTTTGTTTTCATTCATCTAATGTCTCCACCCCCATCTTGCCATTGGTTCATGCCTTCATGTGCTTTCTCATTCACATCTGTCTTTAAGCTGTCTGTTCTTGTTACATGTTTCTCTGTTCCAATCTTGCTTTGGTTCTCTCACTCTCAGCCTTGTTTGAATCTCGTTCATGCTGTCTGTCTTTTGCCTACTTCTCTTATTTGTATGCCTGCTAATATAGGTTGTTGGCCTGGTTATTCAAATAAAAATCTTAACCAGGACTTGCATCTGCCTTTACAGTGTGCTATTATGCAACACATTTGTTAAATAAAAATTAATGCGAAACATTAAATATATTACAGAGATTTTTCTCAATTTAATATATCCTTATTTGCTTAGATATCACAGTGTACTTTCTGATCTTGTGAACCTTTATATTTAACAAACCTATTATATTTAATCCTGTAGACATGTCCAGAAAAAAGATAGTGAAAGACCTTCCACTGAAAACTGTAAAGGTAACATAAAGGCTTGAAACCTTGCAGTTATACTATTCATACGTCTATAGACAAAACAACCCAATATCCCAAAGCTTGCTTGGACAGCAAATATAATAACGATGTAGTACCTGCTGACGTCCCTGGAAAATTACTTTGGCATTTGCTTTTCT